>NC_136263.1:34194487-34372446 GCF_964187855.1 Myxine glutinosa
GTATAACACATAAAAACAGCATATGATATCATGCAAAACAAAACAAAACATGCCAAAGCAAAAGCAAAACAAAAAGCAAAACCAAAGCCAAACATGTGTATAAACCATAATCGTCATAATCGTGCATGTGTATGTGCA
Organism: Myxine glutinosa; assembly: GCF_964187855.1. Taxonomy (NCBI): domain Eukaryota; kingdom Metazoa; phylum Chordata; class Myxini; order Myxiniformes; family Myxinidae; genus Myxine; species Myxine glutinosa. The sequence goes on from NC_136263.1 coordinate 34,194,626, forward strand.
AATCAGGATCATGCAGTGCATGTGTGCATGTGCACCTCATCTTTATCAGCCCCCCATCCTTCCCACTCGTGTCCGCCAAATCTCAGGTGCCCCTCCCACTGAGGTCCGCCAAAGCTTAGACCCACCAAATCACAGGCCCCCTCTCCTACTCGGGTCCGTAAATCTCACGTCCCCCTCTCACTCGGGTCTGTCAAATCTCAGGCCCCCGCTCCCACCTGGTTCTGCCTCATCTCAGGCCTTCCAGAGTGTGTGTGTGTGTGTGTGTGTTTCTGTGAGAGAGTGAGAGAGACAGACAGAAACAGAGAGACAGACAGACAGGCACACAAATATATATATATATATTTATATAAACACATACATATAAACGCACATATAACAACACACTTACACAGATATATTATGTTCTTGTAAGTACTTGTAAAAGCTATTTTATATTTGAAGTTATAACCTTTCCCTATAAGCAATAATTGACTGAATTTTCCAACTGCCCGGATCATCAGCTGGGCACCGTTTTTCATCGAGGTTTCGATCCTTTCAACCCAGAACCTCTCCAAACGGAGGATCCACAACCCTGACTGCAGGTCCACATCATTAGATTACTCAACATCAATGGACCGACAACCTAAAAAAAATGATTTAAGTTATTTTTGGTTGAATTTTGCGATTCTTCAAAAAATGTATGTTAGCCATAATATGCTGATAAACGCAAATATCAATTTAAATGAGCAGATTCCCCCAAACAGCCAATTTCCTGCTTGCTGTAGTCGGAGCCAAATTTTACTTAAAAGTGAGAAAGAAAAAAAAATCAGTTGAACTCGTACTCAGTTAAAACAATCTCATGTTGAAGAAGGTTTAGTTTATGTTTCAAAATTTAACCCCAGCCAATGAGAAGCCAATTACCTTTTAGTGAATTACCATATTACTCTCTAATGCCCACAAATACCACTATTACCCTCTGATACCCATAACGTTTGGGTATCAATTATAAACATGCATAACGTTTGCCGTGTAATAGATTGGTGATTAATACAATTCCGTGTTTTTGGATGGAATTGTCTGGAATTATAAACATGCTTGATGAATGATGCAATTGATATCCCATTGCTAATAAAAAGTCTGACCTCTTTCATTTCTTGTGTGAATGTAGACATATTCATTTCAATTTCATCGTCAACACTGGAACGTGTGAAAATTTGGTCCACCAAAGGAAAACAAGCAATTTCAGCTGGGACAAAGGACCCTGAAAAAAACACATCACAGCATTGGTTATAATCTCAGTGTGATAACACTCACTGGAGGTCTGTGTACTGATGGGAAGAAAAAGAAGAAGAAAAAGAAGAAGAAGAAGAGTCAACCATCATGTGTATTACAACTCCCAAGTGCTTCAGTTTTTTTTTGTTCCTTGAGATGAGCAATTTTTAAAATTAAATTACTGGAATCAACGTTTGTGGTACAATCCAAGTTGTGGTACAAATCAGCGTTTGTGGTACAAACTCCAAATCGGGCAGGTGAGTGAACTCCAAACTTGAGTTTATTTCAAAACGTCAAATCAAAAGCGGTAAACCTCGTGCTATGAAGCAGAATGGAACGGCAAATTTAAGCAACTGATGACTGGCTCTTCTTCTGCCTTGAAAAAAATTCCTTCTTTATAAGGTACGAGCAGGGGAACCCAGCGTTGGAAAGGGGGGTGTGGGGGGCGTTGGGAGAGAGAGGGGTGAGGAAGGGAGTGGGTGGAGTAGAAGGGGGAGGGGAGGTGAGGGGAGAGCGAGGGCAAAGATATACTACATATACATATTTTGGGGGGTGGGGAGGCTTTGACAGGCTCCTCTGTTTTGGATGGGGAAGGGAAGGAGGAAACATTTTCCCGTGCAAAGAGTGCTTCATAACTTCTGTGTTGCACAGGTAAAAAAAGGTAAATTGAAATACCCTCTGCCACCATCACCAGATGGAGCTACACAGTACACATTTACATGGAGAATTCACGCCCCTCTCCCAGTCCCCCACACCCCTGAATGAGGCCGCGGTCACGTAACCTATGTTGCCCCCCCAGACAAAGTTGTATTTGTATTTGTACCCCAAGTAAAGTATATAAGCGTTTATAGCTGGAGTACCCGGCGTTGCTCAAGCAAAAAATAAACATTAACATATTTGAAATGAAAGCAAATGTAATGGAAAAGCAATTACATCCAAATCAGAATCCATCACAAATGTCAAATCATCATTTCACCTTTTTGTTGAATATATGCTGGTGAATGTGCCGTTCATCATGTTTCTGAGTTAAGTATGATGACGTTCATGAAGAAGAAGAAGAAGAAGCCTTACCACCAATTCCACTTCAGGAATTGTTTTATTATTTGTGTTCAAATGTCTGGTGATTGTTTTGTATTTATTTATTTGAATGTGTACTTGTATAGAACTGTCATTAATCAAAAAGGCTTAGGCACAAAAGAGCGATTTTTTTTTTTTAATCCAAAAAAACGATTTTTTTTGGCCTAAAACACTCCCAGGCATTCACTGATGAACCTCCGAAAGTTTTATGAAGATCCGTTCAGCCATCTCTGAGAAAAATGGCGACACATAGACACACACACAGACCCAAGGCTCTCTTATATAGTAGATGATGACAAACACCACGTGACACCCTTACAGGAAAGGTTATTACCCTCAAGAGGAGAGGGTATCACATTTGGGTCTGTTTGTTTGTCTGCACAGAACGTGACTATGCCTGTTAATTATATACGATTGAAATGATAACTATACACAACGATAACGAGGGTAATGATAATGGTACATATCAATGATACATCTATAGTATAAAAGGAGCTGTGTCTGTCATGCTATAACTTTAGAATGGAGCCATGTATTTCAATGAAACCAACGACAGTGGATTCAGGGAACTCCCATGAAGGTTTATGACGCAAAACCTGATTTGGAACATCGTCTTTCCCGGGTCGGTACACCGCTCAGGGTCGCCCTTCCTGGTGTGCACAAACGTGACATGTTGGCTCGGACACGCATGCGAGTGAGAAACGGTGGTGAGGGGACACGCACTTCTCGCTGGGACAAAGGGAGTCAAGGACTAGACATTGTGTCCAAGACAATTTGGAGGTGTTGGTTCATCGAGGCTGTTTCCAGGTGTGGCAGGGTGCAAGCTATACCACATCTCTCTCTCTTTCCCTTCCACTTGTATCTCTTCTCTCTTGTCTTGGATGAATGCTGGGCCCATATGCTGCAGTGAGACATTCGAGGGTGGTTACGTGTGTTTAGTTTGTAAGGGAATGTTTTTACCTGCACATACACTACCGGTCAAAAGTTTTAGAACACCTCAATTTTCCCAGTTTTTATTGAAATGTACGCAGTTTAATGTCCAGTGAATAACCTGAAATGGTACAAAGGTAAGCAGTAAACTGCTCGAGGTTAAAAAAAAGTTTAGGTTCGCAAAAATGGGAAAAGAATGTAAACTGCACAGTTATATTGTAAAAAAAGGCCTTCTTCAGGCAACAAGTAATGGGTTAACAACTTACTGCTGTTCTGCAGCAATGTAAGTAAAGTAACCCTTCAAAGTTGATGCAAACAATTCCTACAGGTGTCCCAACCTCTGCTGATTACATGATTACAAACCCCCTGTCTGTATAAAAGCAGTATTGGAACAGACTGTTATTACACCCTCTGAAGCATTATTTGGACAATATTGCACTGCAGGAAGTAGTGTGTTGGAAACTGGAGGAAACGTTGACAGGAAGAGGTCTGGCAGATGCAAAGCCACGACAGAATCAGAAGACAAGTTTCTGAGAGTCAACAGCTTGCGTGATAGGCGGTTCACAGGACAACAGCTTCAAGCACAGTTTAACACTGGTCGAAGTAAGCAAGTCTCAGTTTCAACTGCGAAGAGAAGACTTTGAGCTGCAGGTTTGACAGGTTGAGTGGCAGTAAGAAAGCCATTGCTAAGATGGAAAAATAAGAAAAAGAGGCTTGCCTGGGCCATGAAGCACCGCCAGTGGACTACTGAAGACTGGAAGGTCTTATGGACCGATGAATCAAAATTTGAAATCTTTGGTTCATCACGCAGGGTTTTTGTATGCCATCGAGTAGGTGAAAGGATGGTTCCTCAGTGTGTGACACCAACTGTCACAACATGGAGGAGGAAGCGTGATGGTCTGAGGTTCCTTTGCTGGATCCAGAGTTGGCGACATGCACAGAGTGACTGGCACCCTGAACCAAAAGGGCTACCACAGCATTTTGCAGCGCCATGCAATACCCTCTGGTATACGCCTAGTTGGTCAGGGGTTCATCCTACAGCAAGATAATGACCCTAAACACACCTCCAGGCTATGTCAAAACTACCTTCGAGGAAAAGAACAAGACGGTAGGCTTCAAATCATGGAATGGCCAGCACAGTCTCCAGACTTAAACCCCATCGTGCTGGTTTGGGATGAACTGGACAGAAGGGTGAAAGCAAAGCAACCTACAAGTGCAACACATTTGTGGGAACTTCTGTAACAGCGTTGGGAAGAACTTCCCGAACAATATTTGATTTCCATTGTAGAAAGAATGCCACGAGTGTGTTCGGCGGTTATATCTGCAAAAGGTGGCTACTTTGCCGAGTCAAAAATTTAAATTAAATTTTGTTAAACAAAATGATTCTATGATTTCTTTTTTATCTCCAATTGTTTATTTGTTCGATGCGTAATTTCAGAGTACATTGAGACATTAAACTGCGTAAATTTCAATAAAAACTGGAAAAACGGAGGTGTTCTAAAACTTTTGACCGGTAGTGTATATGCTCGCTGACCTGTAAATGCATGTGGTTTTTAATACTCGTACATGCTTAAAACACGATCCTGTATTGACTCATCCTGTTTGTCCCGATGGTGGCATATTGCAACTGAAAAATCAATTGATCAAGATATTGGGCTGCAGATAACATCGCAGCACATGACTTGGTACCGCTCAGCCAATCAATTAAGATCTGTCACGTGACTACCGGCACAATACACATTTGTAACGGTAACCTCACCTGTAATGGTAAAACGACCCTTCAGACCCTTCAGACAATCACCCCTTTTAGTTAGACCCCTCACTGCCCTTTTAGACCATTATCAGACCTTCAATCCCTTTGACCTTTAAATCCTTTTTAGACATTTTAAAACCCGTTAGACAATTCAAACCCTTTAGACCTTAAATTACACCCTTTAGATCCTTTATATCTTTTAAGACTTGAGACATTTTAAACCCCTTTAGAACTTTCAGACCACTTATATCCCTTTCGAGTTAGACCTTTACACCCTTCAGATCCCTTTCGACCTTTACACACTTTAGAGCGTTACACTCTTTAGACCTTGTTATGAAATGAAGTCGAGACCTCTTTTCCAGATATGAGGCTTTATTGAAATCTATCTCCACATACCCTATAACACAGAATAAAAGAATAATATGAGAACGACAGAGAACAAACGAAATAGCATTTCTAACTAATCTATAAGAAAGCAAATAACCATTTAACATTTCCCATCATACCTTACTCAAGCGTCTGCTCACAGAATACAGAAACGAAGCCAACTCCCCCTCCTTCCTACCCTGCATTCCGTTATATCCACTCCTCAGTGCCATCCCACAACAGAATCTTCTTCTTCATATTTCATCACATTCTCCCTCCGTTAAAAACACAAGCGATCAAACAAATAGCAAATAAACAATAAATCAACGTAACAGGGTGCAGAGCTGTACCAAACAAAATGAGTAGGTGGTTGGCACAATCTTCCAGCACGAGTCCGATAAATCCCTTCAGTCCCCGGATCCCCGGATCTCGCAAAAGTAGGATCATCCTCATCAGACCGCTTTCTTTGAGGGCTTCCTGACACCGACGGGATCTCCGGAACCTTGACGTTATCGTTAATCACTTTATCCCCGGTTGATCCTTGCTGCGACTCTAATTTGATGGGGGAAACGGAGATTCCGTCTCCCTTGTCGTCAGCAGCCCGCTGATTTCCTTCTCCACAAGGCGCGAGATGTCGGACTGATACAGTAGTCTCGCGTCTGTCAGGCAGCCGAACGTGAGCGTATTCCGGATTTGCTTCTAGAATTTCCACGCGATCCACCAACGGCTCATATTTACTTTGTCTGACCGCTCGTCTCAGTAGAGCTGGACCGAGCACCGTCAACCAAGAGGGTAGCGCTTGCCCACTAGCACTCCGTCGCTGGAATCGAAATAAGCGCTCGTGCGCAGTTTCATTCGTGGCAGTACAGAGAAGTGATCGAATAGTATGCAGCACCTCAGGCAATACACGCTCCCACAGCTGAAGAGGCAAACCCGCATGTTTTCAGGCCCACGGGGACACAGCTCTCCAGATAATTCCGTTATACCATTCCACCAGTCCATTTCCTTTGGGGTTATACGCCGTGGTACGGCTAGAGGCTACACCTCAATCCTGAAGAAACTGTTTAATCTCCCAAGACAAAAAGGCCGTATCCCCATCGGAGTGAACAAATGCAAGATATCCGAACAGTAAAAATAATTGCTGAAGACATTCAATAACCGTCGCTGATGACATATCCGCACACTGGAAGGAGAACGGAAAATGATAGTACTCGTCAACAACTGTAAGAATATATCAGCATGTTCCTGCAGCAGGCAACGGTCCTTTGAAATCCACGTTCAACCGCTCCCAAGGCCTTCCGACATGAATCAGAGTTCCCATAGGTGGTCTATAAAAACTCGGTTTAACCTTGGCGCACACAGAGCACGTCTTACATAGATGCCAAACTTCATCTATAGAAAAGGGAAGATTCCTACTACGCATGAAGTGGGTCATTCGAGTGACCCCTGGGTGGCAACGTGATTCATGAATATCACATACCTCGCCGGTGGCCATTCCAGAACAGACCGGTCGAGATAGAGCATCAGCAGCCAGATTATCTCGTCCCGGTCTATACACAATGTCAAAGCTAAAGTCGGCTAGTTCAACGTGCCAGCGAGCGATCTTGTCATTTTTAATCTTCTGCAGGTGCCGACCGTCATACATAAATGCAATGGACTGCTGGTCCGTAATCAGCTGAAAATGCTTACCTAGAAGAAAATGGCACCACCTTCAGACCGCTTCTACAATTGCATAAGCTAAGCTTCCTTTTCGATGGCAGAATGTTGCTTCTCACTGTCAGTCAAAGTGCGAGAAAAGAACGCGACCGGCCTTCCAACTTGATTTAGCGTCGCCGCGATAGCGCTGTCCGAGGCGTCTGTCTCGACCATGAAAGGAACAGTCTCATCAATCGAGGTCACAACAGCACTCGCGATGTCGTCTTTCAGTTTTTTTTTTTGGTTTTTTTTTGTATACTGAATCGAGGCTCGTGAAAGAGCTAACATTTATTTCACAAACAAATCAACCAGACAAACAAAATATACAAAAAGAGGGAGCGGAAGACAAGATGGGGAGAGAAGGGGAAGCACACAACCACAACATTTGAGAGCAGGGAGAAGTGTGGGAGGGAGAGGGCTTGGGGGCAGAAGGCATGGGAAGGGGAGGAGGGGGGGGAGAGGTATAAAACACAAGGGGACCGAAATTAGCGGGGGTAGAAAAGATCAAGGTTTTGGATGGGGGAGGATAAGAGATGGTGGTGAACAGCTGTTTTAAAGACCTGGAGGGTGGAGGGGGATTGAAGAGAGTGAGGGAGTTTGTTCCAGAGGCGGGAGAAAAGAGGCATGAAGGAGTGAAGGTGAGCAGAAAGTCTTGATTTTGGCAGTTTAACCATAAGAGGGTTGCAGGCACATCTTGTGCGACCTGTAGGAATATTTGGGGTACAGAGCCCAGAGAGGGCTGGGGGGGGCAAGGCCAGAGAGGAGTCGGTAGAAGACGGAAAGACCACCAACCTGCCTGCGGTGAGTGAGTGAAAGGCCCTTGGAGTTAGCTTCATCGCGGGAGATTCCAATGATTCTGAACGCTTTGGTTTCAACAGCGTGAAGACGGGCTAGGTGTGAGGCAGGAGCACCAGACCAGAGGGGAGAGCAGTATTCCATAGAGCTGCGGATGAAAGCCTTGTATGTGGTGAGGAGCTCAGGTGTGCCAAGGAAGGACTTCGCACGACGGAGGATGCCCAGTCGGCGACTGGCTTTGGAGGCCAGATTTTAAATGTGGTTTTCCCAGGAAAGATCATGGCAAATAGTGAGACCCAAAAGCTTGAGTGACAGAACTTCTTGGAGAGGATTATTCAGAAAGTGGATGGGAGGGTTTTCCAGTCGGTCTTTTCGGAGAGACATCGTAAGAGTGTGAGATTTATCAGGATTGAAAGACATGTTCCATTTGTTCGCCCAGTCTGTGATTTTGTCCAGGTCTGCAGAGAGTGAGGAGGCTGCAGACTGCCGATCTGAGGGATGAGGAATGGAGCGATAGAGAGTAGAGTCGTCAGCAAAGAGATAGAGAGGATTTTCAAGAGAGTCAGAGAGATCATTGATGAAGACCAGAAAAAGCACAGGGCCCAGAACACTACCTTGGGGACCTCCAGCCTGAACAGGAAGAGGAGATGAGAGAAACCCATTCAGGGCCACACGTTGACTACGACCAGAGAGGAAGTCCGCCAGCCATGCGTGGAGATTTCCATGGATACCAAAGGAGGAGAGTTTGGTGAGCAGAGCAGGGTGCCAGACCGTATCGAAGGCACGTGAAATGTCAAGGGAGACAGCTGTAATTTCCTGTTTGGCGTTGAGGACCTCCATCCATTGTTGAGAAAGCAGAAGCAGCATGTCCAGAGTAGAGTGACCAGGTCTGAAACCAAATTGATGATCAGAGATCAAGCCATTGGAGAAGAGGAAAGATTTCATATCTGAAGCAATGATGGATTCCATGACTTTGCTGATTAATTGGGAGAAGGCTGATTGGTCTGTAGTTGCTGGGATCTGTTTTTGCACCTTTTTTGTGCAAAGCGGTGATGTTGGCTGATTTCCAAGCAGATGGCAGATGACCTTGAGCAAAAGAGAGGGTGAAGAGAACAGAAAGAGGGAGTGAAAGAGCGGAAGAACATGATTTTAGGACCCGTGGGCTGATGCCGTCAGGACCAGTTGCAGAATCAGAGTCGAGGGTTGACAGAAACTTTTCCACCTTGTCAGGAGGAAAGGACACAGAGTCCAGGAGCAGCTGGGTACGACTGGGTACGGTGGGTACAGAGAGGGATGGGTTTGGGACACAAGATTTAGAGGCAAACACAGAGTTGAGGCATTCAGCCTTTTCACGTGCGGAGTCAGCCGTTAAGCCGTTTGAGGTGAGGGAGGGGATGGAGGGGGAACAAACACCAGAAACAGATTTGACCAGACGCCACCAGGATTTGGAAGAGGGAGACAGATAAGAGAGTTCGGTCTTGAGAACGGTGAGATATTGTTTCCTGGCTCTCCTGAGGGTGGACACACACTTGTTTCGGGCTTTGTGAAAGGAAATGAGATTTCCTTCCGTTGGATTTGCTTTCCAGGAGACGAAAGCAAGTTGTTTCAGGGCAACAGCCTCACCACAAGATTCCGTGTACCATGGACGGGAGGAAGGGTATGACAACTGAAGACGAGATGGGATAAATCTGTGCATGAGAGAGAGCAATTTACTTTGAAAGAATTCCCAGGATGAGTTGATGTCAGAGGCGGTAGAGATGGGAGACCAGTCCAGATGATTGATGGCTGCTTGAAGACCGTGCCAGTTGGCCTGAGTGAAATGCCAGACTCGTCGACGCTGAGGAGGCTCTCTGAGAATGGTCAGAGAGATGTCCACTTTGACAAGCACATGATCAGATGAGCCGATTGGAGCAGAAGAAGAGCAGCAGACATTTTCAGGGAAGTTTGTCATAACCAAATCCAGAAGAGAAGATGCTCCGTTGACTGAGATCCGGGTCGGGAAATTGACAGATTGTGTCAGTCCCAGTGAGTCGCAGAAGTCCTTTGCTGAAGAGCCATGGCTGGTGAGAGAGGTACCCACACCCAGCCAACTGGCATGGTGACAATTGAAATCACCACATATGAGGAAGAGAGAGTTGGGATGGGTAGATAGAAGTTGGTCCATATTATCAGACAGCGAGATGTAGATGGAGTCATCGCTGTTTGGTGGACGGTACAACACACATATGAACAAAAGGTGGGAGCGAAGGGGAAGCCGTAGCCAAAGGTATTCCTGGGGGTGAGGTGGAGAGAGGGCAGTGGAGGGCGAGTGAGGAAGAGAGTTTTTTATAAAGATAGCAACCCCACCTCCAGGACGAGGCTCAGGTCTATCATACCGGAGGAGGGAGTAACCTGGGAGAGATACCAAGGCATCAGAGACATCATGAAGGAGGAAAGTTTCTGTTAAGCAGATGACATCTGGTTTGTCAGCAGCAACCTGTATGGAGAGATCAGTCAAGTTTGAGCGAAGGCCCCGGATGTTTGAGGTCCATACTGTTAAGGAAGAGGAAGGGGGAGCATCGGATACAGAATGGGGGGGGGGGGGGTAGGGTAAGATGTGGAAGAGGAGGAAGAGGTAGGGAGAGCTGTTGAAGGTGTGTCAGAGATTTCAGAGATTTCAGAATAGCTTGGAGAAATGGAAGAATGGGGCGGACAAAAGGTTTGATGGAGATTGGGTGAGGCACAGTGAGGTGTTATTTGAGGAGGGGGGAAGAGCGAGGCAGAAGGTTGGGGGAGATGAAGGTGAAAGTTGGAAGGGGGAAGAAGCAGGGAGGATGCTTTGAGGAGGAGGGGTGAGAGGGGAGTCTAGGAGGGGAGGAGCGAGGGAGAGTCTCGGAGGGGAGGGGTGTGGGGGGAGTTTAGGAGGGAGGGGAGGGAAGGGGGGAGATTTGAAAGGGATGGGTGATGGGGAGGATTTGGAGGGGAGGGGTGAGATTGGATTTTGAAAAATGTACGATTCATGGGAAACGAACATTTTTTGCAAAATGAGTTTGAGACAGACCTTCGAGTCAAAAATACGTTTGAGGACACTGAAGGAGGGGTGGAGTTCTGGATAGTTTAGGGAATGTAGAAAGGAGGAACTGTAAGAGATGGTATTATATATATATTTTGGAATGAATAGATTTGGTGAGCAAGATGAAAGCATCCTTTTGTAGGAAAAGAAGAAAAGGGTGTTATAATATATGAGAGAAAATAGTTGTTCAGGGGAGAGATTATACATTTCTAACCACGTGATCGCGTGATCGCGAACGAAGAACGAACGAACAAATAAGAACAACAAATAAACGAATAAGACCTGGGAAGGAAATATTTTTTGGGTTTTTTTTTTTTTTTTTGAGTAGAGATATTAAACAAGGAGGTATGGGGTGAACGACTGGGATGAAACAGAGAACGAAAATAATTGCAGCGCATTCGACGAATCGCTGAGAGAAAAACAAAACCACAAGGTCGGAGACGGTACGGTAGCCTAAGCCTACGAGTACTAGGCTGCAGAATACTCGATATGCATTACCGACGATTGTGTATACATGTACGAAAAATTAGCACCGAAAATTTTACAAAAGATACGCTATAGGTACATACACCGAAAGATAGATACAGTCTCGACAAAAACACAATTGAGAAAGATCACTTAGCTTCGAAAGCGTGAGCGCATGGAACAGCTTCGAAAAGACGTGACCTCGCCAAGATCTGTTGTTGAAAGGCAGCCTTAGCGGCCAAAATTAGCGGAAATATTTTACATTCTACCAGTGGACTGATCCTCTCTGAAAAACATGGGACCCACTTGGAATAATGAGCAAACAGCCCCATGGCTCTACGCAATGCAGTGCGGTCAACGGAAGGGGCAATATCGAGCAAAGGTTGCAGCCGAGCCGAATCAGGTCGTATCTCCCCTCCGGTCACCGTATACCCCAAGATATCTGCTGTTTTGACTGAATAGCTACACTTATCCTCGTTGAAGGTCAGATTGTATTTCTGAGCCACGTCCAAGAACCGCCGTAAGTTCGAATCATGGTCCACCTGATCCCAGCTACAGACTGTGACATTGTCAACGTACACGAATACATCTCATCTTGCTCTCTGGATATAATGTCATCAATCACCTGTTGGAAGCACGCAACCCAATTAGTGACCGTGTAGGGAATCCTACGGAATTGGTACAACCGCTGACCTGATTCGGAGGCGGTTTTTATGTCGATCTGTATCCCTGATAGGTATCTGGTGATAAGCACTTCAAAGGTCCAAGGTGCTAAATACCCTGGAGGTAGATACTTCCCTGACCATGCTGTCCATCTTGGGGAGCGGGTAGGCATCAAGTTGGGTAAATCAATAAATCAATAAATTGTTATGAAATCAAGTCGAGACCTCTTTTCCAGATATGAGGCTTTATTGAAATCTATCTCCACATACCCTATAACACAGAATAAAATAATAATATTAGAACTACAGAGAAAGAAAGAAATAGCATTTCCAACTAATCTATAAGCAAGCGAATAACCATTTAACATTCCCCATCATACTGTTGTGGTTTTGAGAATAAAGGCAACCTCCCTTTTAGTTAGTTGCACCACAACATGTAGCCTCGCTTTAGCCAGTTATTTCTTATTAAATATGAAGTATAGTCTCCTTCTCAGTGTTAATATGCGTTGAGGCAGGTAAGTAAGGGTAGGCCTCATTGGGCTTGGAATGCCATGTGCTGGGCCGAGGACAAGTCGAGGAGGCCCGAGGGAGGAGTCGGAGGGAGTGGCTGGTAAGCAGCAAACAGCCAATGGGAGCTAAAGGGGAGTGGCCAGCAGCGGCGGCCAATGAGGACTAAGGGGAGTAACTGATGGGGGGGCTATCACGACACGTGACCCCCGGCGGCCAGTGGAGGCCCGTGGAACATTCTAGTGGGGCTCTGGGGGGATATAAGACCCGCCCCAGGCCCCCGAGCAAGAAGCTCTCAGCGCTCTGCCCAGGTCTCTGCGTTCTGCCCCCGCTCTCTACTGCCCCGTTCTCCCTGGCTCTGGTCTCTCTTTTGCCCTCGCTCTCTTGCGATTCAGCCTCTCGCAAGACAATCTCTCTCGTGGCCCTGTACTCCGGCGATCTCTTTGCCTGGACTCTCTGCACGTGCGCTTTTGCCTCGCCGACTTCGGGACATGCTGCGGGGATTTCCGTACGTGCACGACTGAAGCCGACGTCCCTGCCGTGAAAATCACCACGGGGAAACGAATAAAATGAGTAATCAGATGAACGCCATGGGGGAGGAGATTGGGCGTAGGATGAGCAAGGAAGCAGCAGTGATACGCGACGAGGCAAAGCGGCACGAGGAGCGCGTGGAGAGGGGGTTGAAGCAGAGCACGGCCAAACTGACTGGGGCTATGAGAGCAGCGGCGGGGAAGGTAGAGGAACCGACGATGGTCGAATTGGAAGAGAAAATTTTGGGGGCGCCGGATAAGGTCGAGTTGGAGGAGGAGATTTTGGGGGCGCCGACAATCGTCGAGTTAGAAGAAGAAATAATTGGGGTTGAAGAGACAGGAGAGACAGGGAGTGAATCACGGGAGGAAGTTATGGAGCATGTACAAAGTTCGTGTTCGCACCGTGATGCCGTGCTTGCTAACCCAATAAAAAGTTTGCAGGTGCTGGCGGAGAAGCAGGGGAAGGAGAGCCCCGAGGTGAGTAAAAATGGCGGGAATGTGTTTGGTGCGAACGGGTGCTCGGCGAGCTTGGGAGAGAGGCGAGACCCGGGCGTTCCAGAAGGGCCCATTGTGCGGTGTGCGACTGGTAATGGTACGGAGTGTGAGAGAGAGTGCATACCGAAGTGCGTGGAGAGGGAGTGTGCACCGGAATGTGCGATAACGGAGTGTGTGGGGGGCGCATGTGCGCCTGGGTGTGCGAGTGTGGAGTGGGTCGCGAGGTGTGATGACGCGGCCCAGGCATCGACACAGACCGGGGTAGAGCTTAGCGGGATGAGTAGCATACGCGAGCCCCCGGTGAGTTGTGTGTCGCGGTAACCGGAGGGAATCGGTGTTGCGTCGGTCTCGCAAGGACCGGCGTGCACGATTTGTGCCTCCGGCACCCACACGGTATGGTTGGTGCCGTATGGCGGCAAGGGCGATCGACCGGGTTCGAGGGGAGGTATGGATTTTCGGAGCCACGCACCTTATCGGTTGAGGTGCTCGGATCGTGGCCGGCTGGGTCATCGTGCGTGGGACCGAAAGGCCCCGCGCAGGGATGGAGTCCGGCACCTGGGCCCATCAATTCCTCCCCCCTCGGATCGTCAAAGCCGGACGGATACCCCATACAGGCGACCAACCACCTGCATGGAACGCTCGGCCCTTCGAGGCCGAGCCGAGACAACGTACCTCCACATGGAGGGGCTCATAGTGTAGAGGACTGTGGAGAGTAGTGTACCCCACGTGGGGGAATGGTAGTGTAACCATTCCTCCCCCGGGGGGGGGGGGGGGGGGCATGAGCATTAGTTTTGGGGGATGGCAGTGTTAGGCCCATGGAGGGGCCAGCAATGGTTACCTCCATGGGGGACCGAAGCTAGCCGAGGCAGGGCTAGGATAATGATAGGGATTTAGAAGACCATAGGGACAAGAGTTAAGTAGCGACACCTGAACTGTAGAGGGGACGTAGAGAGTTTAGGTGGTTGTTAAAAAAGGGTGTGCATAGTGTAAAGGGGACGACGGGGAAGCATGAGTTGCAGGGGAAATTAGTTAGGTAGATGATGCTGTGTGTTTGAGGAATTGTGTTGTAGTGTGGATGAAATTGTGTTGAGGTGTGTGGAAATAAATGGTGTGCAAGATAAAAGGTGTGGAATGCATGGTGCGAAGGATTGAATAGGGGGAGTGGAACCCATTCACGAAAGCCCAGGGGGTAGTTTAAAGCCAGGTAGAGGGCATAGGTAAATTGCATGGAGATTGACACCTGTGGTGCGGGTAGTAGAAAGTAGTGTTTTGTGAGGTGCAGGAGACGGTGGAATGGCTGGGCGTGTGGCTTAATTGGTGAGTGTGGTTATTGGGGCACTCCGTCACTGGTAGCTTGTCAGCCAGGTAAGGCCGCAGGTAGGCTCTGGGAGCCGGTTAGGTTAGAGTGTGAGTGGGGCCCAAGGATCCCCGGGAAGGACCCGGGTTGCCCAATGCCGAGGTGGGCATCGAGGGGGTAAGCGCCAGGGAGGGCCTTCCCCAGTTAGTGTAGTTGTGAGGAGCAGGCAAGCTCAGGAGGTGGCTTCAGTGACGGAGGTGCGCAGGTAGGTAGACCTGCTGTTAGAGCCACACGACCTAGCCCCGAAATTGTGCGAGGGCACGAGTAGAAAATTCGTTGGGTGAGACCCCAAAATCAGGAGGGCGCCACAGTGTGGGCAATGGGAATTCGGGTTCTTAGAACCACATAGTTTAAAGAAGGCTGATTGGCAGGGTACGACCCCGGGTAGTTTAACAGTGTGTAATGTTATTAGTGTAGTTAGGATATGAGATCCCTTCGCACCATCCACAGCCATTCACCGAGGACGAGCTTCACACCAAGGCTCTGTAAGCCGTTTGGGTGGTAAGACGCATCATGACGTGGGTGAGACATTGCTTTGTTCCATCCCTTCCTTCCTGGGAGGGATTTGGAGACGAATTTGGAGTTAGAGGGGGACATGGGAGACAAGACGTAGAATGAAGGAATTAATGAATGAATGATCGTTTTAAGGCCATTTTCCCCGCTAGAGCGGGGATTAGCCTCTAAATACAAGGGGATTCTAAATACAAGGGGGGTTAGGGTAGTGTAGCCAACGGTGGGGGGTACGGACGGTTAGGGACGAGCTTGCTCCGCTCGCTCTGCCGCGTCCCTCGCACCGCACCAGGTATGGTGGTGCCTGGTCACCTTGTTTTTCGTGTGCCACTGTGTGCTTTTCCTTTTGCTTGTTGCGCCTTGTCTTCCCTCCCCGCCCCAGGACCATTTGGAGGCCGACCTGTGCAGCACCCTGTTGCCAATCCATTTTGCTGCACCTATGGACCACAAGCCTTGTGGCCCCGTACCTCTGCTGTGCAGCATCTTGCTGCAATTCATCTTGCACCTTCGGACCACCTTTTGAGTGGCACTGACGCCACGCAGTTGGACCACGTGAAGAGTGGCCCTGCTGGCAAATAAAAATGAAAAAAGAGTGTGTGCAATTGTGTGCCAAGTGTGAAGATGTGAAGATTTAGATGGCCCTGATGTTTCACATGGCCTGTATGCCGGTCAGGGCCAGCCAGGTTTGTTAGCCGCACACACAAGACAAGAAGATGCAAGATGCAAGCAGCAAGTGCCTTGATTTCTCTCCTCCAATTCTTTCCTCAAAGTGCAGGTCCTGGGTCGTAGTATTGTAAATAAAGGTTAAGTTCTGTGCTTGTAAATATAAGAATGTGCCCACCGGCTATGTGTTTAGTTTGAAAATTCCGAAAATACATGGATAGTTGTGGCTGTGAGTCTGATAGAGTAGCTGCTCAACGCATTAGGAGGGACATATCTCGTGTAAAAAAATGTCGCACACATGGGTTAGAATAAATGTTTGGGGGATTACATCTATGTGTCACATTAAAAGTAAAAGTAAATTGAATGCCAGACTCTACCGGTCGTTCCGACTAAGGTCGACTCGGGGCGAGTCTGGTCAGACAGGGGGGTCGTGTTGTGGTTTTTAGAATAAAGGCAACCCCCCTTTTAGTTAGTTGCACCACAACATGTAGCCTCACTTTAGCCAGTTATTTCTTAATAAATGTGAAGTATAGTCTCCTTCCCAGTGTTAGTATGCGTTGAGGCAGGTAAGTAAGGGTAGGCCTCATTGGGCCTGGAATGTCATGTGCTGGGCCTAGGACAAGTCGAGGAGGCCCGAGGGAGGAGTCGGAGGGAGTGGCTGGTAAGCAGCAAACAGCCAATGGGAGCTAAAGGGGAGTGGCCAGCAATGGCGGCCAATGAGGACTAAGGGGAGTAACTGATGGGGGGCTATCACGACACGTGACCCCCGGCGGCCAGGGGAGGCCCATGGAACATTCTAGTGGGGCTCCGGGGGGATATAAAACCCACCCCGGACCCCCAAGCAAGAAACTCTCAGCGCTCTGCCCAGGTCTCTGCGTTCTGCCCCCGCTCTCTGCTGCCCCGTTCTCCCTGGCTCTGGTCTCTCTTTTGCCCTCGCTCTCTTGAGATTCACGCTATCGCAGGACAATCTCTCTCGTGGCCCTGTACTCTGGCGATCTCTTTGCCTGGACTCCCTGCATGTGCGCTTTTGCCTCGCCGACTTCGGGACACACTGCAGGGATTTCCGTACGTGCACGACTGAAGCCGACGTCCCTGCCGCGAACATCACCAAGGGGAAACGCCCATCGAGCCGTCCGGGGCGAAATGCACTAAGCGGCCGCGCTTTTAGCTCTTCCTCTTCTTGCTCCCTTTCCCCGAGTGAGTCAGAGGACCATTGTCTGGGCAACGAAAGTAAGAACGGTTAAGTTTCTCTCATGTGTCTCTTTTCTCTGACCATTGTACATTTGTTAATAAACCTGTGTTTGTTTCCAACTTGGCCGTTTTCGTCTCTTCACCATTGGCCTCGCATTGCACGAGATAAAACCGCTCGATCGGGTTCCTAATAATAATTAACGGCAAGAGTTACGCGACACGCAAACCGCTCGGGCGTATCAGACCATCGTGACTCGTGTGAGGTCCAGCCCCCGTCCTCGTGGCGGCATGTGTATCGAAGGTACTCGGGTTATTGACCGGAAACCCTTCCACGCGCTTGCTGCGGGTTTGGCGGCTGGAATTTTTTTTTTTTTTTTGTATACAAGATCGAGGCTCGTGAAAGAGCGAACATTAATCACACAGAAAGACAAACCGACACATAAAACATATAACATCGGGAGCGGTAGACAAGATGGGGAGAGAGGGGGAAGGACACAAACACAACATTTGAGAGCAGGGACCGAGAGACATGGAGACATCGAGAGATCTGAGAGAGGGCGAGGGCTTTGAGGGGGGGGGGGGGCATGGGAAGGGGGCGGTGGGAGAGGTATAAAACATATGGACACTGCCAGGACTTCCAGGAAAGAAGTTGGAATTTCAAACAAGGTGGATCTGGGGTGAATTAGCGGGGGTAGAAAAGATCAAGGTTTTGGATGGGGGAAGATAAGAGATGGTGGTGAACAGCTGTTTTAAAGACCTGGAGGGAGGAGTGGGATTGAAGGGAGTGAGGGAGTTTGTTCCAGAGGCAGGAGAAAAGAGGAATGAAAGAGTGAAGGTGAGCAGAGAGCCGAGATTTCGGCAGTTTAACCATCAGAGGGTTGCTGGCAGATCTTGTGCGACCTGTAGGAATATTTGGGGGACAGAGCACAGAGAGAGCTGGGGGTGCAAGGCCGGAGAGGAGTCGGTAGAAGACAGAAAGACCACCTACCTGCCTGCGGTGAGTGAGTGAAAGGCCCTCAGAGATAGCTTCATCGCGGGAGATTCCAATAATTCTGAAAGCTTTAGTTTCAACAGCGTGAAGCCGAGCTAGGTGTGAGGCAGGAGCACCGGCCCATAGGGGAGAACAGTATTCCATTGAGCTGCGGATGAAAGCCTTGTATGTGGTGAGGAGCTCAGGTGTGCCGAGGAAGGACTTCGCACGACGGAGGATGCCCAGTCGGCGACTGGCTTTGGAGGCCAGCTTGGAAATGTGGTTTTCCCAAGAAAGATCATGGCAGATAGTGAGACCCAAAAGCTTGAGCGACAGAACTTCTTGGAGAGGATTGTTGAGAAAGTAGATGGGAGGGTTGTCCAGTCGATCTTTTCGGAGAGACATAGTAAGAGTGTGAGATTTGTCAGGATTGAAAGACATGTTCCACTTGTTTGACCAGTCTGTGATTTTGTCGAAGTCTTCAGAGAGTGAGGAGGCTGCAGACTGCCGATCTGAGGGAAGAGGAATGGAGCGGCAGAGAGTGGAGTCATCAGCAAAGAGATAGAGAGGATTTTCAAGAGAGTCAGAGAGATCATTGATGAAGACCAGAAAAAGCACGGGGCCCAGAACACTGCCTTGGGGAACTCCGGCCTGAACAGGAAGAGGAGATGAGAGAAACCCATTCAGGGCCACACGTTGACGACGACTAGAGAGGAAGTCCCCCAGCCATGCGTGGAGATTTCCATGGATACCAAAGGAGGAGAGTTTGGTGAGCAGAGCGGGGTGCCAGACCGTGTCGAAGGCACATGATATGTCGAGGGAGACAGCTCTAATTTCCTGTTTGGCATTGAGGACCTCCATCCATTGTTGAGACAGCAGAAGCAGCATGTCCAGAGTAGAGTGACCTGGTCTGAAACCAAATTGATGATCAGAGATCAAGCCATTGGAGAAGAGGAAAGATTTCATATCCGAAGCAATGATGGATTCCATGACTTTGCTGATAATTGGGAGAAGGCTGATTGGTCTGTAGTTGCTAGGATCTGTTTTTGCACCTTTTTTGTGCAAAGCGGTGATGTTGGCTGATTTCCAAGCAGATGGCAGTTGACCTTGAGCAAAAGAGAGGGTGAAGAGAACAGAGAGAGGGTGAGATAGAGCGGCAGAGCAGGATTTTAGGACCCGTGGGCCGATGCCGTCGGGTCCAGTTGCAGAATCAGAGTCGAGGGTTGACAGAAACTTTTCCACCTTGTCAGGAGGAAAGGACACGGAGTCCAGGAGCAGCAGGGTACGACTGGGTATGGTGGATACAGAGAGGGATGGGTTTGGGACACAAGATTTAGAGGCAAACACAGAGTTGAGGCATTCAGCTTTTTCACGTGCGGAGTCAGCTGTGTAGCCGTTTGAGGTAAGGGAGGGGATGGAGGAGGAACAAACACCAGAAACGGATTTGACCAGACGCCACCAGGATTTGGAAGAGGGAGACAGATAAGAGAGTTCGGTCTTGAGAACGGAGAGATATTGTTTCCTGGCTCTCCTGAGGGTGGACACACACTTGTTTCGGGCTTTGTGAAAGGAAATGAGATTTCCTTCCGTTGGATTTGCTTTCCAGGAGACGAAGGCAAGTTGTTTCTGGGCAACAGCCTCACCACAAGATTCCGTGTACCATGGACGGGAGGAAGGGTATGACAACTGAAGACGAGATGGGATAAATCTGTGCATGAGAGAGAGCAATTTACTTTGGAAGAATTCCCAGGATGAGTTGATGTCAGAGGTGGTAGCGATGGGAGACCAGTCCAGATGATTGATAGCTGCTTGAAGACCGTGCCAGTTGGCCTGAGTGAAATGCCAGACTCGTCGACGCTGAGCAGGCTCCCTGAGGATGGTCAGAGAGATGTCCACTTTAACAAGGAAATGATCAGATGATCCGATTGGAGCAGAATTAGAGCAGCAGACATTTTCAGGGAAGTTAGTCATAACCAAGTCCAGAAGAGAAGATGTTCCGTTGACTGAGATCCGGGTCGGGAAATTGACAGATTGTGTCAGTCCCAGTGAGTCGCAGAAGTCCTTTGCTGAGGAGCCATGGCTGGTGAGAGAGGTACCCACACCCAGCCAACTGGCATGGTGACAGTTGAAATCACCACATATGAGGAAGAGAGAGTTGGGATGAGTAGATAGAAGTTGGTCCATATTATCAGACAGCAAGATGTAGATGGAGTCATCACTGTTTGGTGGACGGTACAACACACATATGAACAAGAGGTGGGAGCGAATGGGAAGTCATAGCCAGAGGTATTCCTGGGGGTGAGGTGGAGAGAGTGCAGTGCAGGGCGAGTGAGGAAGAGAGTTTTTGATAAAGATAGCAACCCCGCCTCCAGGACGAGGCTCAGGTCTATCATACCGGAGGAGGGAGTAGCCCGGGAGAGATACTAAGGAATCAGAGACATCATAAAGGAGGAAAGTTTCTGTTGAGCAGATCACGTCTGGTTTGACAGAAGCAACCTGTATGGAGAGATCAGTTAAGTTTGAACGAAGGCCCCGGATGTTTGAGGTCCATACCGTTAATGAAGAGGAAGGGGGAGCATCAGATACAGAACAGGGGGGAGGAGGGGTAGGGTAAGATGTGGAAGAGGTGGAAGAGGTAGGGAGAGCTGTTGAAGGTGTGTCAGAGATTTCAGAATAGCTCGGAGAAAGGGAAGGATGGGGCGGACAAAAGGTTTGATGGTGATTGGGTGAGGCACAATGAGGTGTTATTTGAGGAGGGGGAAGAGCGAGGCAGAAGGTTGGGGGAGATGGAGGTGAGAGTTGGAAGGGGGAAGAAGCGGGGAGGACGCTTTGAGGAGGGGGAGTGAGAGGGGGGAAATTGAGAAGCAATGAGGGTGGGGAGATTTGAAGGGGAGGGGTGAGGGGGGAGTTTGGGAGGGAAGGGACAAGGGGAGGGATTTGAAAGGGATGGGATATGGGGGAGATTTGGAGGGGAGGGGTGAGGGAGGAGTCTAGGAGGGGAGGGGCGAGGGGGCGTCTTGGCGGGGAGGGGTGAGGGGATAGTTTAGGAGCGAGGGGGCAAGGGGGGAGATTTGAAAGGGATGGGTGATGGGGAAGATTTGGAGGGGAGGGGTGATAGGGAAGATTTGGAGGGGAGGGGTTATGGGGAAGATTTGGAGGGGAGGGGTGAGATTGGATTTTAGAAAGTGTACGATTTATGGGAAACGAACATTTATTGCAAAATGAGTTTCTTGTGACCTTCGAGTTAAAAATACGTTTAAGGACGCTGGATGGAGGATGGAGTGCAGGAGAGTTTCGGGAATGTAGAAAAAAGGCACGATAGGAGATGGATATTTTTTTGGGGATGAATTGATTTGGTGAGCAAGTCGAAAGCAGCCTTTTAAAGAAGAAGAAGAAAAAGGTGTTATAAAATATGACGGAATACATAACTTGAGGGGAAAGTGTAAACATTGAAGGTTAATAACAGTGAAAACTATCTGGGGAAATGGGGGAGAAACACGTGGTCGAAGAACGAACGAACGAATAAGAATGAATAAACGAATGAGAACAGAGAAGGAAATGTTTTTTTTTTTTTTTTTTTTTGAGTTGAGATTTACACAAGGAAGTAGGCTATGGGTGAAAAGACTGGGAATACAGAGAACGAAAGTTATTGGATCACAAACGACGGACCGCTGAGAGAAAAACAAAGCCTCAAGGTTGTACAGTGTACACTGTACAAGGCCTCAAGACGCGACACGAATTAACACGATTTTCAATACAGGTATGAAAGATTTGCACCGAAAAATCTTCGTCGGGACACAATATATGTACAACACCATAAATAAATACAGTTTTAACGAAAATACAAATGGGAACAATCACTTAACTTCGATTTCAAATCGTTCGCGACGCGGCAAAGGCCTTGCTCGTGACACGGCAAACAGACGATCAATTTATGAAAGATAAACACCGAGAAACAACCAAAGTTGCACACAATAACTTCACACACCGAAAGATAAATACAGTTTCGACAAAATGTATTTAGCAAGTGGGTAGCGGCCTCGTGGACTCGAAGCTCGATGGGAAGAAGGGCTTAATCCCCCCTCAGTACATCGACGGGCTCGAGATCCGCAAGAATACATTACTCAAGTGTCTGCTGACAGAATACAGAAACGAAGCCAACTCTCCCTCCTTCCTACCCTGCATTCCGTTATATCCACTCCTCAGTGCCATCCCACAACCAAATCTTCTTCTTCATATTGATCATAGACCCCTTTCTACCATTTAAACTTTTTTTAGACATATCGACCTTGCCACTTTATAAATACCCTTTTGATCTTTTGAAACTTTTTGACATATTAAAACTCTTTATACCCTTTTAGACAATTCAGACCCTTTAGAGTTTAGAACTTAAATGACACTCTTAAGACCCCTTTAGACCTTGTAAGACATTTTCAACCTTTCGACATTTCGATCTTTACACCTTTTGACTTTTACACCAAACTGTCTTGCCTTCTTCTACATATTGAAAACAAATTATGAGGAAATAAAAAATAAAAATTTCAAACTGTTTTAGTTGGGAATGACATACCGATTTGAGCCATGATCTGGAGCAGAGCCACTTGCTTGATGTACGTGGACTTTCCACTCATATTTGGTCCCGTGATCAACACAAACTCGGCTCCGGGTGCAGCGAATACATCGTTCGGCACCAGTGCCTTTGTGTTCTTGTGCTCCAAGAATGGGTGACGTCCTTGTTTAATGTAAATAATGTCGGTGAACTCCGGACAAACTGGTAAAAAAGATGGAAAGGGAATTTTGATGTAACATTAAAATGCCAGTGTGTATCGTGGTTCACATTCAATGAGGAAAGCATCCTTTGAAATTGTGACTTGCAGCATTATTTGGGGGACAACTCTTATTTTGTTAATAATAGCAAGAAATGACTGCAAGTGGAACGATCACGAGCTAACTTACTCTCCAAACTCTCTGTCTATTGCATACAAGGCCACTTCCATGCAGGACTTACTAACTTCCTCCACTTTTATAACCAACATGTGGCTCTCAACGGAATTCCTTTCATCTCCTCTCCCTGTCAAGACTGGAGTGCCCCAACACAGTGGTCTGGGCCAAGTCCAATTCATAATCTTCATTAACGATCTCGCTTGGCTCTCTGGAAACTCTATCTTTTTGCTGACGGTTCCACCCTCTGCAGCAACATACCTCCACCAGCCTCTTCCCTCTCTGCAGACCTTGATAGAATCGCGAGCTGGTTCTACACTAGGAATATGTCTTTCAATCATAACAAATCGCGCTTTCACTCTGTCTTTTTGAAAGGATCTTCAAGCAAACATTCCCATCCACTTCTTCAATAATCCTCTTGAAGAAGTTCAGTCACTCAACATTTGGGCCTCAGAATCAGTCATGATCTTTCTTGGGCAAACCCCATATCTGAGATGGCCTCACTGATTGGGAATCCTCCGTTGTTCAACACCTCTCCTTGGCAGATTTGAACTTTTATCAACTTATAAAGCCTTCATCCGCAACTTGATGGAATGCTGTTCTCCCATTTGTGCTGGTGCCCCTGCCTCTCATCTTGCCTTTGGGGAAACAAACAAAGACCTTCAATATCATTGGAATCTTCCACGATGAAGCTGAGACTCTGGGCCTATAACTTTTACATCGCAGACAGGTCGGTGGTCTTTCTGACTTATACCTCTCGTTTCTGGTCTCTTGCACTCTCTGCTACTCCCTTGCTCCCCCACACCCCTCCCCCGGTTTCTGCAGGGTACACGTGATCTGTCAGTAACCCACTCCTGATTAAACTTTCAGGATCCAGGCTCACTGGTAGGTCCCATTCACTGATTTGTTTAACTACTCTATCACCTGTGAAGCAACTTCTTCAGTCTGCTCAATCACATCTTTCTCTCCAAGGCTTCAATATAGCTGTTCACCACCACCTCAAGTAATCATCCATTATCTTTTCTACCCCAATCAACCATCTACCTCCCTTTTACCTTTTCTACCCCAACCCAAAAATAAGTCACGCCTTATTTTCCAAGTTGTAGTGTTTTTCTCCCCCTCATCCTCTTTTTCAATTATTTGTTCCATTTTTGTTTCATTCCAGGCGTTTCTCTTCCTTTTCTTGCTGTTTTTGTTGAAATACAATGTTGCAATGTCAGATAATCTGTGTAAAATATTGCAATATGGTGCAGTAAAATAAGTTATGTTTGAGTTCCAATATCTTCTGTACTCACCATGTGGGGAGTCCTTGGTGCTGTATGCAAAAGAAATGAGTAAGTCCAACATGGACAAAGCATCAGATAGCTTGTGTAAGCAGTATATGTGAGTATGCACCTCTGCCAACAGCTTGGATATCACTCTGTGAGAAATGGAGAAAGCATAAAGAAAAGGGAGTGAGAGATCAATTGATCCTGAACTTACCAAATATAACAAACCATAAGGGAAATCCTGTAAGCCTGTGATACCATGCAACATGAAAGACACCAGAACAAAATAAAGGAAAGAATAACAAACAAAAGTTCATTAAAACCACTCTTTATGGGAGACTACATCGCAGATTCGTGAGACTTGAAGGTTTTTTAATCGATGATATCAATCAAAGAAATGTTTTCTTTTAGATCAAATACATTTTGACAAATGACCAGGCAATAATAATAATAAAAAAATACGCAATTTGGGTCTGTCTGTCTGACTCTCGGCGATACATTAGGTCGTTACTTATCCAATCTCCAAACAAACATGACAGGACATGACTAAGAGTAACACAATAGAGATTGTAGAGACTTCATATGCCCCCCTACCCAAGGGGGGCTTTCGGTCTTGGGTGAAATCCGTGTTAAGGTGTATATCCGTGTTAAGATAGCTTATGGCATTTTTCCAAGGCTGCTTCCAACAACAAAAGTAACTCGAAAACATCTGAAAATGCAAAACCCATCTGCATCCGCTTTGTATTCGGACTTCTTCTCCTTCTGTATGCTAAACATCACAAAAACAGAATATAGAATATATAAATATTTGAAAATACATAAGATGTAAAAATCGAATCAAAAAAAAATAAAAATAGAACGAGCAATCAAAGATTGCAAAACTCTTACCCAGACTTCTTTCGTGTGGTTTTGTATCCCGAGTATTTTATTGACATACTCCCATTTGAATTATACCGTACACACTTTATCGAAGTACTCACATACTAATTGCACATACTTTATAGACATACTCACATTCTAATTGTACACACTCACATTCTAATTGTATATAATTTATAGACGTACTCACATTCTAATTGTACATACTTTATAGACGTACTCACATTCTAATTATACATACTTCATAGACGTACTCACATTCTAATTGTACAATACATACTTTATAGACGTACTCACATTCTAATTGTACATACTTTATAGACGTACTCACATTCTAATTGTACAACACATACTTTATCGACGTACTCACATTCTAATTGCACATACTTTATTATAGATGTTTTCTCATTCTAATTGTACATACTTTATAGACGCACTTACATTCGAATTGTACATACATTATCGACTCGATGTAATCACATTCTAATTGTACATATTTTATAGACATACTTTTTATAAATAAATACTTAATAAATCGATAATAATCAAGTAATTAATGAATTAGTTATCAAAAAATAAAAAACACCATTTTTGCCAAAGCACTACTTGTTTACTATTGTGACTAAAATTTCAGCTTCTTAGCTCAAAGGATGGCTGAGATATCGCGTGGACAAACAAACAACCAAGAAACAACCAAACAAAGAAAACAAACAGAGTGAGAACCGAGAAATCGCTTTCGGCATGCGTCATGCAGCTCCTTGAGATGGAATATTGAGGAAGCAGTGTGCAACAACAAAGAAAACAGGTGAAGCTACATTCAAAGTATACCGCCCCCATTGCAAATAAATAAATAACATATCCTACACCACGTGACATTCCTGGGGAGCCTTTGGCACCCGGTCATGCCGCTGTGTTGCACTTGGAGACGTAATTGGGAAGGAGCGGTTTACAATAATGGATTCATTAATTGATTAATTACATAATTAAAATAGCCTTGTACAGTGTGCACTGTACAACCTTGAGGCTTTGTTTTTCTCTCAGTGGTCCGTCGTTTGTGATCCAATAACTTTCGTTCTCTGTATTCCCAGGCTTTTCACCCATAGCCTACTTCCTTGTGTAAATCTCAACTCAAAAAAAAAAAAAAAAAAACATTTCCTTCTCTGTTCTCATTCGTTTATTCATTCTTATTCGTTCGTTCGTTCTTCGACCACGTGTTTCTCCCCCATTTCCCCAGATAGTTTTCACTCATTAACCTTCAATGTTTACACTTTCCCCTGAAGTTATGTATTCCGTCATATTTTATAACACCTTTTTCTTCTTCTTCTTTAAAAGGCTGCTTTCGACTTGCTCACCAAATCAATTCATCCCAAAAAAAATATCCATCTCCTATAGTGCCTTTTTTCTACATTCCCTAAACTCTCCTGCACTCCATCCTCCATCCAGCGTCCTTAAACGTATTTTTAACTCGAAGGTCACAAGAAACTCATTTTGCAATAAATGTTCGTTTCCCATAAATCGTACACTTTCAAAAATCCAATCTCACCCCTCCCCTCCAAATCTTCCCCATAACCCCTCCCCTCCAAATCTTCCCCATCACCCCTCCCCTCCAAATCTTCCCCATCACCCATCCCTTTCAAATCTCCCCCCTTGCCCCCTCCCTCCTAAACTACCCCCTCACCCCTCCCCGCCAAGACGCCCCCTCGCCCCTCCCCTCCAAGACTCCTGCCTCACCCCTCCCCTCCAAATCTCCCCCATATCCCATCCCTTTCAAATCCCTCCCCTTGTCCCTTCCCTCCCAAACTCCCCCCTCACCCATCCCCTTCAAATCTCCCCACCCTCATTGCTTCTCAATTTCCCCCCTCTCACTCCCCCTCCTCAAAGCGTCCTCCCCGCTTCTTCCCCCTTCAAACTCTCACCTCCATCTCCCCCAACCTTCTGCCTCGCTCTTCCCCCTCCTCAAATAACACCTCATTGTGGCTCACACAATCACCATCAAACCTTTTGTCCGCCCCATCCTTCCCTTTCTCCGAGCTATTCTGAAATCTCTGACACACCTTCAACAGCTCTCCCTACCTCTTCCACCTCTTCCACATCTTACCCTACCCCTCCTCCCCCCTGTTCTGTATCTGATGCTCCCCCTTCCTCTTCATTAACGGTATGGACCTCAAACATCCGGGGCCTTCGTTCAAACTTAACTGATCTCTCCATACAGGTTGCTTCTGTCAAACCAGACGTGATCTGCTTAACAGAAACTTTCCTCCTTTATGATGTCTCTGATTCCATAGTATCTCTCCCGGGCTACTCCCTCCTCCGGTATGATAGACCTGAGCCTCGTCCTGGAGGCGGGGTTGCTATCTTTATCAAAAACTCTCTTCCTCACTCGCCCTGCACTGCACTCTCTCCACCTCACCCCCAGGAATACCTCTGGCTACGGCTTCCCCTTCGCTCCCACCTCTTGTTCATATGTGTGTTGTACCGTCCACCAAACAGTGATGACTCCATCTACATCTCGCTGTCTGATGATATGGACCAACTTCTATCTACTCATCCCAACTCTCTCTTCCTCATATGTGGTGATTTCAACTGTCATCATGCCAGTTGGCTGGGTGTGGGTACCTCTCTCACCAGCCATGGCTCCTCAGCAAAGGACTTCTGCGACTCACTGGGACTGACACAATCTGTCAATTTCCCGACCCGGATTTCAGTCAACGGAACATCTTCTCTTCTGGACTTGGTTATGACTAACTTCCCTGAAAATGTCTGCTGCTCTTCTTCTGCTCCGATCGGATCATCTGATCATGTCCTTGTTAAAGTGGACATCTCTCTGACCATCCTCAGGGAGCCTGCTCAGCGTCGACGAGTCTGGCATTTCACTCAGGCCAACTGGCACGGTCTTCAAGCAGCCATCAATCATCTGGACTGGTCTCCCATCTCTACCACCTCTGACATCAACTCATCCTGGGAATTCTTCCAAAGTAAATTGCTCTCTCTCATGCACAGATTTATCCCATCTCGTCTTCAGTTGTCATACCCTTCCTCCCGTCCATGGTACACGGAATCTTGTGGTGAGGCTGTTGCCCAGAAACAACTTGCCTTCGTCTCCTGGAAAGCAAATCCAACGGAAGGAAATCTCATTTCCTTTCACAAAGCCCGAAACAAGTGTGTGTCCGCCCTCAGGAGAGCCAGGAAACAATATCTCTCCGTTCTCAAGACCGAACTCTCTTATCTGTCTCCCTCTTCCAAATCCTGGTGGCGTCTGGTCAAATCCGTTTCTGGTGTTTGTTCCCCCTCCATCCCCTCCCTTACCTCAAACGGCTACACAGCTGACTCCGCACGTGAAAAAGCTGAATGCCTCAACTCTGTGTTTGCCTCTAAATCTTGTGTCCCAAACCCATCCCTCTCTGTACCCACCATACCCAGTCGTACCCTGCTGCTTCTGGACTCCGTGTCCTTTCCTCCTGACAAGGTGGAAAAGTTTCTGTCAACCCTCGACTCTGATTCTGCAACTGGACCCGACGGCATCAGCCCACGGGTCCTAAAATCCTGCTCTGCTGCTCTATCTCACCCTCTCTCTGTTCTCTTCACCCTCTCTTTTGCTCAAGGTCAACTGCCATCTGCTTGGAAATCAGCCAACATCACCGCTTTGCACAAAAAAGGTGCAAAAACAGATCCTAGCAACTACAGACCAATCAGCCTTCTCCCAATTATCAGCAAAGTCATGGAATCCATCATTGCTTCTGATATGAAATCTTTCCTCTTCTCCAATGGCTTGATCTCTGATCATCAATTTGGTTTCAGACCAGGTCACTCTACTCTGGACATGCTGCTTCTGCTGTCTCAACAATGGATGGAGGTCCTCAATGCCAAACAGGAAATTAGAGCTGTCTCCCTCGACATATCACGTGCCTTCGACACGGTCTGGCACCCCGCTCTGCTCACCAAACTCTCCTCCTTTGGTATCCATGGAAATCTCCACGCATGGCTGGCGGACTTCCTCTCTAGTCGTCGTCAACGTGTGGCCCTGAATGGGTTTCTCTCATCTCCTCTTCCTGTTCAGGCTGGAGTTCCCCAAGGCAGTGTTCTGGGCCCCGTGCTTTTTCTGGTCTTCATCAATGATCTCTCTGACTCTCTCGAAAATCCTCTCTATCTCTTTGCTGATGACTCCACTCTCTGCCGCTCCATTCCTCTTCCCTCAGATCGGCAGTCTGCTGCCTCCTCGCTCTCTGAAGACCTGGACAAAATCACAGACTGGTCAAACAAGTGGAACATGTCTTTCAATCCTGACAAATCTCACACTCTTACTATGTCTCTCCGAAAAGATCGACTGGACAACCCTCCCATCTACTTTCTCAACAATCCTCTCCAAGAAGTTCTGTCGCTCAAGATTTTGGGTCTCACTATCTGCCATGATCTTTCTTGGGAAAACCACATTTCCAAGCTGGCCTCCAAAGCCAGTCGCCGACTGGGCATCCTCTGTCGTGCGAAGTCCTTCCTCGGCACACCTGAGCTCCTCACCACATACAAGGCTTTCATCCGCAGCTCAATGGAATACTGTTCTCCCCTATGGGCCGGTGCTCCTGCCTCACACCTAGCTCGGCTTCATGCTGTTGAAACCAAAGCTTTCAGAATTATTGGAATCTCCCGCGATGAAGCTATCTCTGAGGGCCTTTCACTCACTCACCGCAGGCAGGTAGGTGGTCTTTCTGTCTTCTACCGACTCCTCTCCGGCCTTGCACCCCCAGCTCTCTCTGTGCTCTGTCCCCCAAATATTCCTACAGGTCGCACAAGATCTGCCAGCAACCCTCTGATGGTTAAACTGCCGAAATCTCGGCTCTCCGCTCACCTTCACTCTTTCATTCCTCTTTTCTCCCGCCTCTGGAACAAACTCCCTCACTCCCTTCAATCCCACTCCTCCCTCCAGGTCTTTAAAACAGCTGTTCACCACCATCTCTTATCTTCCCCCATCCAAAACCTTGATCTTTTCTACCCCCGCTAATTCACCCCAGATCCACCTTGTTTGAAATTCCAACTTCTTTCCTGGAAGTCCTGGCAGTGTCCATATGTTTTATACCTCTCCCACTGCCCCCTTCCCACGCCCCCCCCCCCAAAGCCCTCACCCTCTCTCAGATCTCTCGATGTCTCCATGTCTCTCGGTCCCTGCTCTCAAATGTTGTGTTTGTGTCCTTCCCCCTCTCTCCCCATCTTGTCTACCGCTCCCTATGTTATGTTTTATGTGTCGGTTTGTCTTTCTGTGTGATTAATGTTCGCTCTTTCACGAGCCTCGATCTTGTATACAAAAAAAATAAAAAAATAAAAAAAAATAAAAATTAATAATAAATCATAAAATAATTAAGGTCATTAATTAAATGGCTAATAGCATACAAAAACCACCACTATTTCATCCAAATCAAGAACTTTTTGAAAATCAATTAAGTAGGCATTCGAAAAATTAAATAACGAAAGAATTAAATAATTAAAGAAAAATTAAATAATTAAAGAATCGATTAATTCATTAATCAATAAATCAAAAATGGTCTTCACAGCCAAATCACTTGGTCACTGTCATGTTCAAATATCAGCTTCCTAGCTCAAAAGGTGCCTGAAATATTGGCCAGAAAAGAAAGTTAATAAATAATTAATAATCAAAAGAAATAAACAATAATTGTAAAAAAATTAATTTCTTCATCAATTGCCTAATAACATAGCTAAACCACCACCATTTCATCCGAATCTGTAACTTTTTGAAAATTAATCAATCAAGTAAATCATCGAGTAATTAAATAATTAATTGATTAATTGACCAATCAATAAATCAAAAATACCCTTTTACAGTCAAATTACTTGGTCACTGCCATGTCCAAATATCAGCTCCCAGCTCAAAGGATGGCTGAGATATCACCCGGACAAACAAGAAAGAAAGAAAACAAACAAGCGGAGTGAAGACTGAGTACTCCCTTTTGGTGCGCATCATTGCCGGGCCCCCTTCGGCACCCAGTGATGACGTCATTCAGCGCCTCGAGATGGAATAGGGAGAGAGCGTTGTATAATAATATCCTCTCCCCCCCTCCCCAAAGGGTTTTTCTTCCTTGGTCAAACCCATGGTAACGTGAATAAATACTTTATTGTGGCGTTTTGTGGGGTCACCCATACTAGAAGTAAAACTATTATGAACTACAAACACGTGTGATTTTAAAACAGTTGCTTCTGTTGTTTAATACTAAACTGAAAGGGAGGAAACCCGACGTTCTTGAGGCATTATATGCTTATCACGTCTCCCACAGAATAACGGACCCGAACCTAGATCGACTGTAATCTATATACCCCAAAGAGGATAGTAACACGATCCTTGTTGTCTCGCTTTCTAGGGAGCCCGTGTACTAGTAATGCTATTGTGTTAATTAGGTTTTTGAAAGTAACTTCATTATACAAAGAAAAACGCATGCAAAACCAAGATGTGTGGAACAACAATAAATAATCAGAATTGAAACTACAATACCTTGCTCACATGAAAGAGAGTTGAGTACGCATTGCAAGGTAAAATAGCAAATAATCATAAGGTCCCAAAGCTTCAGAAGCAAACTCAGGGACAAAAGTTGTTCGAGCAATGAAAAGCCTCGACGAGGATAAGTACAAGTAATATTGAGGTGTTCACATTGGGGCAAAGCATCCTAAATTAAAATGCCGATTCCAGCAGGAAATCAGTTTACCAACAAGATGGCACAAAATGTTAAAAAAGAGACAACAACAACAAGAACCTGAATCCCGATAACGATTGCAATTGTGCCAAGATCTACCACTGCTGGGTGACAATTCACATTCAAACCTCATTTCTGTTTCTTACACATTGGATTTGAAAAATATTTCTTCCGCAGACTCTTCACAGCGAGTGTTCAGCTTCTGGAGCTGCAGGCTGGTGAATGTGCACGAGGACTCACATACTGACGTCTGAGATAGAATGAAACATGTAAGTTGGACAACCGCATTGCTCTGCTATTCATCGCAATAATGATGTGGTGCTGTATGCGTATGAAACAAGATTTTGGGGGAAATTCACAATAACAAACTCTTGTGGAAGTTTTTCTTGGAGCAAAGCAGATTTAATCTTCAATTGAAATCCCTTTGATGGAGTGTAGATCAGTTGAATTGGTAGGTTGTAGAAATCGCAGAGCATCTTGACCAGATCTGCCAAAAGGAATAAGAAAATTCAAGATCACACATACAAGCAGTCATCAGACTTTCAGGCACAATTAGCGAGCCAAATAAGATCCCTGGCTTAGAGAAGAAGTCCGTGAGTTATGGATGAAACGTATGCTCAATCAGGTTTGTTGCATAATCGGCAAAGTAGTCACTTCGTGAAAATGACTTAGTATGAACTTCCAAGATCATGTGTGTGTGTGTGTGTGAGTGTGTGTGTTAGTTGCTATCTCAAAATGCAGGTTTCAGAAGGTAGAATGGAGCCCTCCCAGGTCTCGATGTATCCACCTTCGTATGTGTGTGTGTGTGTGTGTGTGTGTGTGTGTGTGTGTGTGTGTTTGTGTGTGTGTTAATAATGCCTTATTTTGTCAATATCGTCTTGCTTAGTGAATCAGTTACATGTTTAGTAGTTTAGAAAATGGCTCTTTTGGTGTGCATCAGAATGACCACGTTTCAAGACAGGTCGATGTCCAGGTGTGCACTTGCAAGGCCCATGCACATGCAACGATTTATACAACTTTATCTCTTTCACGAGCCTCGATTCAGTATACAAAAAAAAAAAAAAAAATGTACAGTGCACACTATACAGTGGCTTTGCTTTTAAATTGTGTGTGTTTTAACCGGTCATATTGAAATGTCCTTACCCTGAATGTCCCGAATGCTTTCGTTGTAGGCACGCCTTGCAATATCCAGGGTTCCATCGATGCTTGCTTTCACTACATAGAACTTCTCTACTTTCATGGAGAGGTGGCCTGTCTTCAAATGTGTGTCCTCATTAATCACCATATTGATGCTCTCCAACATCTTCGTAAACCTGCCCACAACAAAAGGACGTAATTTATTTTAATAAAGAAAAGGTTTATGTACAAAATGATATATAAATTCATTGCAAAAGGATGAAGCGGTGATACGGCTTAAACCCATGATGGGCCAAATGGCCTCCTTATTTGTCCTAACTGTCCTGGAATAAGCTACGCAGTTAAGTCTGAGATGGACAAGTTGGAGATTAAGTGTCAAACAGTCCCAATTCTTACATCCTAAAGGTGTGTTCACTCCCTAAAATGTTGACCCAAAGCAAAAGACATAAAATATATTGTCCCATGAAATAACGGATTCCTGTTTCTACACCGAGTCTCGGTCTATCGTCTTCAACTGCCCTGCAAACGACTTCCATGTTAAAGTTGGATGAGCAGAAGTTGTCAGCATACACAGTTATTACTTGATGAAGATGCTACTGGGGAAAAAAAGAAAAGAAAGCTTTGAAACAGATGTTGCAGGAGAATATCTCAATCACAGAAAGGATTTGGTTCAGCACAGTCCAGGCATTCTCCATTCCTCGACACGCCAGAACTCCTGAAGGAGGAGCACATAACGGAATAATGTTCTTATGAACTGATACTCCAACATTCGATCCCTTTCCCCTGGATACTGTAGACTATAAAGCAAGCGCACACGCACACACACACACACACTTTTTTTTTATATACAGAATCGAGGCTCGTGTAAGAGCTAACACATGGAACATGAAAACATGCACAGACACATGAAACATACAATGAAGGGAGCGGGTGACAAGAGGGGGAGAGAGAGGGAAGCACACAAGCACAACAGTAGAGAACAGGGTTATATGAGCAGATAGAAGGGGGAGGGCTGGGGGAGGATGGAGTGTACACGGTATAAAGCAAATGAACACTACTAGGAGTTTCAGGAAAGAAGTTGGGGATTGAAAGAGGTGGATTTGGGGTGTTTAACGGGTGTAGAAAAGATCAAGATTTTGGATGGGGGAAGACAAGAGATGGTGGTGAATGTTAACCTTACGAATAATTTGTATCCGACAAAAAAATTAGACTTTTTCAGGGACCCTCATCGTAACACTCGACGCAAAAAAAGCCATTCTAAATCTGACCCAACAACCCCGGACAGTGGATAATCAGCAGAGGCCTATAGCCCTGATGTCTTAGGCCCACCAGAAAACCAAGATAGCTGCCATATTATTTATTCTGGGTGCCATGGTAGGTGGAGTCAAGCGACAGATGTGGGTAGAGTCCAGCAGCTTTCCGATCAATGGGTGCACGTTTCAAAAATCGACCCCACAACAAGAACAACAACAGCAACGCTGAGCTCTTGTAGATCTGCAACAATCGCAGGTAAAGACATGTTCCAATTCTCAGGGCAGCAACAACAGGCGACAGTTTATTGCTGGATCGAGATCGATTTGACCCAGGCTTGACCAGCTCAAAGGCGAGAGTGTGTACTTCTCAATTATCCTGCCAGCCCGAAGTTCATATCTGTCCATCGTCTGCTAAGGTTTTTGTAATTCAGGTCTAAGTATACTGTTGTCTACTATATTGTCTGTCCTGAATGTGACTGGATGTATGAGCTCCTCCAAGAGTCTTACATTGCTGTAAATAAAACAAAAGGCCGGACAATGTCAGGAACATGTGATGCCCATTATCAACTGTGGGGTTTAAAATGTGTGAATTACAAAAGGAAATTATTACATCGATATAATATAAATCTTTAGTAAAATTAACCTGTCATTAATCAATAGATGTTTGAGCTTACAATGTCCTTCTTGTCCCTGCCACTCAAACCAACTACCTGGGACCCTCTGTAGGTCTTAAATGGCAGCTTAGAATTTGATATTAAAACAAAGATTTCCTCACATCAACTCACCAGTGGGTCAGCCTTGGGGGGCCAGGGGAGGGACGTACAAGTAAACCATGTGGACGTGGTTTACTCATGTTCTGATGAATCAATGTTGGCCAAAACAAAATTTTAAAGAAATGTAAAATCGGGTTTTAATTTCTCCCCTTGCTTACCTTTCGTCCTTTAAAGAGTTGCTGTAGGCCTGAAGCAAAGGCGTTTGAAAATACTGAAGAGCAAGCTGGTGACACAAAACATGGAGTCATCAGATGAATCAACTACAGCGTGCTAAAGATGCAGAACATTTGAATCATAGAGATATTTTCCATCTGGCCAAAGGTTCCTGTTTCTGTGACTTATGCTGACAAGTATGACAAGATCGCCATCCATGAGAATTTGTCACCAATAAAACTTTACTAGTTGTGATTGCACAATCGACATATGAAGGTCATTGTATAGATGTGCACCGACCAGTGTGTTCTACACAAAATAATATTGACTGTGAGGTTATAACGAACATCCACATCCAGTAAAAATGGAGGAGTTGTGTGTGTGTGTGTGTGTGTGTGTGTGTGTGTGTGTGTGTGTGTGTGCGTGCGTGCGTGCGTGTGTGTGTGTGTGTGTGTGTGTGTGTTGTGTTGTGTTGTGTTGTGTTGTGTTGTGTTGTGTTTTTCGTGGAGTTATACTGGAGCTTTCTGATGTGGAGTGTGATACACCGAAATTATCGTCCGAAATCAACTACAAATAATCCTAATACAAATAGTTTCTAAACGTGTGCAATGTTAAGGTGTATAGAGCAGCTTAATAAGTCCTTCCACAGCATGGCATTCGGATTACAAAATAAACAAGAAAGAGCAATCAGAGATTGCAAACCCTCGCCAGGATGTATTTTCAGTGGTTAAGGCTTTTGTGTTAAAACAAATATGGCGGCCAAACCTCGTGACCGATGACGTCTTCATTATTATTTTTTCTCCACTAATTAATTCCTAGATTATGCTCAAGAAATTTGTTGATCTTGATCGGATGAAGTTTTGTACTTGTCGAATTATGACGTCATAATGGAGGCACCTATGACATCATCATTAACATATTTCATTCCCCATGGAGAGTTCTTTACAATGAGCCTTGTCTCAATTTTTTCTATGCAGCGCTTTCAGAGATATAGAGCTGCAAATGTTTTCGGTTTTTCCAAGATGGCGACCGAACCACGTGACCGATGACATCATTGTTTTTTTTTTCTCCATTAATTTATTCCTAGATTATGCTCAAGAAATTTCATCTTGATCGGATGAAGTTTTGTACTTGTCGAATTATGAAGTCATAATCGAGGCACTATGACATCATCATTAACATATTTTATTCTCCATGGAGAGTTATTTACAATGAGCCATGTCTCAATTTTTTCGATTCAGCGCTTTCAGAGATATAGAGATGTAAATTTTTCGGTTTTTCCAAGTTGGCACCCGAATCACGTGACCGGTGACGTCATCATTATTATTTTTTCTCCACCAGTTTATGCCGTCATGTCGCTCAAGAAATTGCATCTTGATTGGATGAAGTTTTGTACTTGGCGAATTATCCAATTATGATGTCATAATGGAAGCCTTGGGCCGAGAGAGTTAAAAATTGGGCAGTCTATTCCAGGGCAAAACAAATATGTGTGTAAAGTTTGGCGATTCTACGTGCAACGGTGTAGACTATGACGTCATAATTATTTTAAAAAATTATACAGGTGGAGTTGCACCTATGGTAAAAATTTCCTGTCAATCAGACCAACTGTTGCAGAGAAAATCATATTTATTCTGTGCGGACAAACAGACAAACAGACAAACGGATTCGAATGCAATACCCTCTCCTCAGGCGAGGGTAACTAGAACGGCACTCAGTAGAGTGCAAATCTCTGCCTGGTTGGCCATATCACTCAATGGTGAAGAATCACTTAAACAATTATACTAGCTGGATCCGGATCTGGATCTTCACCAAAACTGAATCGATTCTTCCTTGTCACACACACAACCTATCCAACCAGTTTTGTCCAAATGCATCCATACCTTTTTGAGATATCCCGCTATGTATCGTTTTTGGCCCGATCTCCCAATGGTGAAGAATCACTTTAAAAATTATAGTAGCCGGATCTGAATCTTCACCAAAATCTAATAATTTCGTCATTGTCACATACACGACATCTCTGACAAATTTCGTCCGAATCCGTCCACAACTTTTTGAGATATTTTCTTCACAAACAAACAGACAGACAGACGAGAAATCGGTCAGAGACCCAGGACTTGCCGGAATGTACTTTTTTTAGGGGTGTTGGTTAGAAGTGAAGCGGATAATGTTTGACAGAGTTATTAGTAAAAAAAAACAACATTTTTTGACCTTGAGTTTGACCTTTCAAGGTCAAAGGTCATGGTGCCAAATGAAATGTCGTATGTGACTTCCTGTATGTCAGTAACAGTAAGTGTATGCATATCTCTTGTACTTTTAGAGTTATAGTGGTTTGAAATATATTTTAAATGAAAACTCGACCCCTCTGATTTCACGTTTTGGGTGACCTTGAGCTTGACCTTGGGCCTAGAGAGTTAAAAATTGGGCACAGTCTATTCCAGGGCAAGGTAAATATGTGTGTAAAGTATGGCGATGCTATGTGCAACAATGTAGACGTAGTACTGCGCACAAACAGACAGACAGACAGACAAACAGACAAACCAATCAACCAACATACTTGCCGGAATTTTTCCGGCAAGTAACAAGGGTGAAAACATAACCTCCACCCACCTTTGGTGGCGGAGGTAACAAGAGGGAGAATTGCTGAGGAATGCATGTGCCCTATCAAGTTTCAGTTCAATATCACACCATCAGAGACTCCTCCTCACTCACCACATTCAAAACATCACTCAAGACCCACCTGTTCAACACTGCATTCAACATTTAACCCACAGCATTTAACCCCTGACTATCTCTTCTCCTTCTCCTTCCTTTTGCTTTGATTATTTACCTATTGGTTTTTGTCTTTTTGCACTTGTTTTTTGTACTCTGTCAAAGCGCCTTTGGGCTTCTTGAAAAGCGCTATATAAAATAAATGTATTATTATTATTATTATTATTATTATTATTATTATTATTATATTGTTACGGACCGCGGATAAGATGTTGGTTTGCCGAGCGGATGGCACCGCGGCCCTAACAGTCACCCCGACTAACCCGATTCCCTAACGTTGGCCGAATCGCGCCACAGGTATTCAATAAGGAAAAGACAAAGGCGACACGGATGTGAAGAAGAAGAAGAAGCAGAAGACAAAAAAGGTTGAAATGCTACTAAATTTATTCCTACTATTTACACGCTCAAAGTAACCAAGGAGAAGGAAGGATAATAAAATAATTTACAGAAGAGGCAAGGCGACACAGCGAAACTTAGCTTAACTATACAGGCTTAATTATTACCCAGGGACAGAACAAACAAAGACAGACTCACGCGGAGAATGATGATAGGAATGGCAGGAGGTGGATGGCTGGAGGGAGAGGAAGGTCCACTGGAACTGGGTCACGGTCGGGCCGGGAGCGGCAGCTCCGTTCCTCCGCGGCCACGGTCTGCACCGCCGGCAACGCCCAAGCTGCGGTCGTGCGAGCTGCCGCAGGACGAGCTCCGCCGGTCGAGTTAAAGTTGCCTGGTGGAGCCAACGCTGCTTGGTGGAGTTTAAAGCTGCTGGTACTGCTCGTGGTACTCCTCTTGCTTGCTCTCAGGACTCTCTCTCAATGCTTGCTCTCAGAACTCCTTCTCCCTCCTCTCTGCTCTGCGCTGCTTGTGTCCTGCCAACTCTCTGACGCCCCTCTCTTTGCACATCTCTCGCTTGGTCCAACCACACACTCGGTTCTTGCGCGCGCGCTTTTATAGCGCCTCAGGCGATCAAGCCGCCGGCCTTCAGGACACGCCCCTCGGTGAGCTCGCTTCGGCCCTGATTGGTGGGCACAGGCGCTCTGACTCCACCCTTGATGACGATGGGCGGGCACGCCCTTCTTCCCCGAGCTGAGCACATGCTTAATGGCGGCAATTGACGAAAAGGGAATGTGAACGGAATCTACTCTTATTTCACCTGGTGCAATGGAGTGTCATCTTAATGGAAGACAAGGCCTTACCCTAATACACATAATAAGGAAATAAACTACTGAACAGGGATATTATGGTGTCCTTCATGTATGCTTTATGGAACTAACTATGGGAACGCCCTTTGACCTTTATACAACACTGGAGTAAGGAGGGCGATATTTTAACAACAATTTGCACTACAACAACAAAAAAAAAAACCATTCTCATATCCACAACACTGCACCCTCCTCCTCTTAGGCACGTCCCGGGCCTATAACTTTAACTTTTAGTGTGGCACGTAGGTGTAGTTCCCTCCACATTTAACCTGACCCTGAGTGCGACAGTTTTAAAACATAAATAAATATGTCCCGCTGCTCCATTGCACCCTACCTAACAGACTCACGCCCATAGCTAACCGAATTGCGGAATTGGTCTTCAAACTATACATTGACGGTGGGGAGCATTATTTACAATGACGTTACTTTATTTACAAAACTAACCCAGGACCTGTGATTGTGCTTTCTGGGGGGGGGGGGGGGGGGGGGGAGACAGTCTGCTCTGCATCAATGCACCATGAAAGCACCCAAAAACGCACCAACACACCCTCAAGCACCAATCGGTGCTCAGTCATCACTGTTCATCAAAATAAAAACAACAACCCCTAACCCTGCTGGTGGTCTCTTGCTCTTCGGCTCCCTCTGCTGGCTATTTGCTTTCTTCCAGATGTTGTCATTTTCTTTGCAGGCGGCCTATTTGCAATAAAACTTGCACAAAACGTGTCCATTTTTATTTTATTTATGGCCCACAGGGCCGACTAGTGTGGTTCACCTGTGGGGCATCGGTGCCCTGTGGCCAAGGTCCGCCAGCAAGATCTCGGGCCTTCATGGCCGTTGCCAGAAGAGGGGCCATGCCCCAACCCACGGGGTCCATAAGTGGTGCTCAGCCACAGACATGTGGTCCATAATGTGGTGCATCGATGCAGACAGCTGTGGTTGTGAGAGGTTCGGGCGCACAATGGCCGACTCACGCACGCTCCCCTCGGCGCCCAGTGGCGCACAGGTCCTCATGTGGGAGACAAAAGGGGGAAAAGACAGATGAGCGAGGGGTAAGGTCACAAGGGTACACATCAATCAAGGCAATGCAAGGCGAAGTGCGTACGGAGAGCGAAGTGAGAAAAGCTCGTCCCTACCGTACGTCACCCCCCCTGTCACCTACTCTACCCTTGCCCTTACCCCATATGTACAACAATCTACACATTTACAAATTCGTCGCTAATGTCACGTCGTCCCCATATTTCCCCTATACCAAATTCGTCACCACAATCCCTCTAACCAAAATTTGCCATCACCCAATTCATCATCAATCCTCATAAGGAGGAAGAGATGGAACATCAGCACAATGTCACACCCACGTCATGATGCGTCTCACATTCCAAACATTTGCATCAAAATAATAAAAACAACCATGGCATGGTGTGGAGTTACGTCACCTCAGGTGAGTGGATGTAGATGGTGCAAGGAGATTTTCATCCTAACTATCCTCTAAATGACTTTAACACACTTTAAACTACCCGGGGTCTTTCCCTGCCAAACCATTGGCCATCTTACTATATGCGGTTTTAAGAACCAAATTCCCATTGACCAAACTGTGGTGCCTCCTCAATTTGGGGTCTCACTCCCCCGATGCAACTTCCGGTGCCCTTGCACAATTTCCGGGCTGGGTCGTGTAGCTCTCCCAGCAGGTCTACCCACCTGCACACCTCCACCACTGTAGCTGCCACCCGAGCTTACCTAGCTCCTCACCCTAACCTATCTAACTGGGGAAGGCCCCTCCTGGC
Organism: Myxine glutinosa; assembly: GCF_964187855.1. Classification (NCBI taxonomy): domain Eukaryota; kingdom Metazoa; phylum Chordata; class Myxini; order Myxiniformes; family Myxinidae; genus Myxine; species Myxine glutinosa. The sequence goes on from NC_136263.1 coordinate 34,235,746, forward strand.
TCTGTCACCCCTTGGTGCCCTCTGGCACTGGGCTACCCGGGTCCGTCCTCCGGATCCTCGGGCCCCAATCACAACAACAGGTCGCACAAGATCTGCCTGCAACCCTCTTATGGTCAAACTGCCAAAATCAAGACTCTCTGCTCACCTTCACTCCTTCATTCCTCTTTTCTCCCGCCTCTGGAACAAACTCCCTCACTCTCTTCAATCCCACTCCACCCTCCAGGTCTTTAAAACAGCTGTTCACCACCATCTCTTATCTTCCCCCATCCAAAACCTTGATCTTTTCTACCCCCGCTAATTTCACCCCAATTCCACTTTTTTGAAATACCAACTTCTGTCCTGGAAGTCATTGGTGTCCTTGTGTTTTATACTTCTCCCTCCACCCCCCCCCCCTTCCCATGCCTCCTCCCCCCAAGCCCTCTCCCTTCCACACATCTCCCTGCTCTCAAATGTTGTGTTTGTGTGCTTCACCTTCTCTCCCCATCTTGTTTTCCGCTCCCGCTTTTTATATATTTTGTTTGTCTGGTTGATTTGTTTGTGAAGTAAATGTTAGCTCTTTCACGAGCCTCGATTCAGTATACAAAAAAAAAAAGAAAAAAAAAAAAAAAAAAGACACAAACAATCTTAAGTTAGTTTCCCTACTTAAATACATCGAGATGTCTCCTACGCATCCATGGTCTATACTATAACTATACAATTCTATATTTACTGTGAGATTCCTCCCTCTACCCCCACAAACGTGACAATATAATAAGTGATATTTTCATGTTTAGGGCGATTAACACCTCCACTAAACGGATGAGCCAGACAGACTTTAACTCCCTCAAAATGTTCATTTTATGGTGGTCTTAAGCTCGCACGGTACTGTGGAGAAACACAAAAACCTTATCGCTTTCAAAACCAAACAAGTTTATTCCCAAAACAACTAACAAATGAAGGTTGAAATTAAATAAAAAGCTACTAACATTTTTTTCCACCTTTAGAGGCCATTTTTCCCTGCAGAGCAGGGGTTGGCCTTTTTCGGGCACCGTGGTCCCCTTTTTGAAGCAATGTTTTACAGCCAGATGCCCTTCCTGCCGCCAACACTGTTAGTCTCCTCATGCGACACACAGGGAATTACCAGTGAACTGGTACTCAATTTGCCGATCTCGGAAGGATGACAGGCTGAGTCAACCCCCCTGGCATTCATTCAGCGATCGCCCGGGATTCGACTATACAATTCGACTATAACTATACAATTCTATATTTACTGTGAGATTCCTCCCTCTACCCCCACAAACTGCCGATGTTTGCCACAAACTGCCACAAACTGCCTAGGATCCCAAGCCGCACCCTAACCGCTAAGCCAAAACCTAGCAACACTTACAATGCGATCAAATAAATCAAAAGAAATCTGAAGCGCCTCACTCCAGACTCAATCACAGATAGGGAAAGGGACAAAACCGGGATTCAGCTCTGGTGGAAGTGGGGTGAGGATGGGCACAGAGACCACGACGATCCCTCCAAAGCTCTCCTCAGAGCGCGACCCTTAAACACGCTCTCTGGTACACTGCCGATTCTCCTCAGACCACTTCAGTCTCTCCTCAGAACAGCACGATCTTAAGCACCGAACCCGTGCGATCCAGGCTTCTCCCCTCCGCTCTCTTGACAACACTCTACCACTCAAGGCGTTGGACTCCACCCCCTTCAGGAGACAATCATAGCTCCGCCCCTCTCTCTCACACTGTCTCCCAGTGCCCCCGGTAAATGTTTATAGGCAGGTCTGTACACACATTTTATTAACTTAATCCCTCGCTATCCATTACAATGCACCACCCTCCGTATGGAACACATTCAAATAAACAATCCCGAAGCTGTAGTGTCCTTGCTTATTACATCAAGATTGAGTAACTATTCGTACACGGACCATACTTCTCAATACAGTCCTATCTGTTCTAAGGTAATCTCTAAGTCCCTTCTCCCACTCCTCCCCGACAAACGTAACAATATTTTCTAAATTCAAAAACGACATAACTCCGTGGAAAATTGGGGAAATGCTCCAAAACTCGAACTTGTTCTGTAAGTTATCATAATAAAACCATGCACCAAGTTTAAGTTGAATATGTTAAAGGGTATGGAAAAAGTGCAGAAAACCACAGGTGGTATGTACAGATGGAGAGCAAACCTGCAATCCCCTCCGGGTAGGGGACTAATAATAGTTTCATTTGAAAATAAAAATAAACGTTTAATCCCCCCGCCCTGGCCAAAGCACATATGGGCTTGGTAAAAGGCAATGTAATGCTCAAGCGGAACATCAGGCAAGTACTGTCGGACCCTGCTATTCGCAGTTCCGCATATTCGCAGGTGATAAAATGCGACCTGTTTCTCTATACATGGAAAAGTGTCCCGCGAAATCGTGTTTTTTTTTTCTCCTATTTCCGGCTGTGTTCGGTGAATTTGCAGTTTTTTTTTTGTTTTTTTTATTGAAACAATGCCGCGGCATACGTTCACGGGATTTTCATTGACCTTCACAAATTATCGTCAACATTCTCTGGATTTCCTTCGCCATTCATGGATTTTTCCTCACTATTTTTTTTTTTTTTTTTGTATACAGAGTCGACGCTCGTGAAAGAGCTAACATTTATCAAACAAACAAATCAAACAAACAAGCAAACAAACTATATAAAAAGGGGAGCGGTCGACAAGATGGGGAGAGAAGGGGAGGAAGCACACAAACACAACATTTGAGAGCAGGGACATCGGGAGATGTGTGGGAGGGAGAGGGCCTGGAGGGAGGCAGGATAGGTATAAAACGTAAGGACACCAAGGACTTCCAGGAAAGAAGTCAAAAGTCACCTCAAAAAAGTGGATTTGGGGTGAAATTAGCGGGGGTAGAAAAGATCAAGGTTTTGGATTGGGGAAGATAAGAGATGGTGGTGAACAGCCGTTTTAAAGACCTGGAGGGAGGAGTGGGATTGAAGAGAGTGAGGGAGTTTGTTCCAGAGGTGGGAGAAAAGAGGAATGAAGGAGTGAAGGTGAGCAGAGAGTCTTGATTTTGGCAGTTTAACCATAAGAGGGTTGCAGGCAGATCTTGTGCGACCTGTAGGAATATTTGGGGGACAGAGCCCAGAGAGAGCTGGGGGAGCAAGGCCGGAGAGGAGTCGGTAGAAGACGGAAAGACCACCAACCTGCCTGCGGTGAGTAAGTGAAAGGCCCTCGGAGATAGCGTCATCGCGGGAGATTCCACTGATTCTGAACGCTTTGGTTTCAACAGCGTGAAGACGAGCTAGGTGTGAGGCAGGAGCACCAGCCCAGAGGGGAGAGCAGTACTCCATTGAGCTGCGGGTGAAAGCCTTGTATGTGGTGAGGAGCTCAGGTGTGCCAAGGAAGGACTTCGCACGACGGAGGATGCCCAGTCGGCGACTGGCTTTGGAGGCCAGCTTGGAAATGTGGTTTTCCCAGGAAAGATCATGGCAGATAGTGAGACCCAAAAGCTTGAGTGACAGAACTTCTTGGAGAGGATTATTCAGAAAGTAGATGGGAGGGTTGTCCAGTCGGTCTTTTCGGAGAGACATCGTAAGAGTGTGAGATTTGTCAGGATTGAAAGACATGTTCCACTTGTTTGCCCAGTCTGTGATTTTGTCCAGGTCTGCAGAGAGTGAGGAGGCTGCAGACTGCCGATCTGAGGGATGAGGAATGGAGCGGCAGAGAGTGGAGTCATCAGCAAAGAGATAGAGAGGATTTTCAAGAGAGTCAGAGAGATCATTGATGAAGACCAGAAAAAGCACAGGGCCCAGAACACTGCCTTGGGGAACTCCAGCCTGAACAGGAAGAGGAGATGAGAGAAACCCATTCAGGGCCACACGTTGACTACGACTATAGAGGAAGTCCGCCAGCCATGCGTGGAGATTTCCATGGATACCAAAGGAGGAGAGTTTGGTGAGCAGAGCGGGGTGCCAGACCGTATCGAAGGCACGTGATATGTCGAGGGAGACAGCTCTAATTTCCTGTTTGGCATTGAGGACCTCCATCCATTGTTGAGACAGCAGAAGCAGCATGTCCAGAGTAGAGTGACCTGGTCTGAAACCAAATTGATGATCAGAGATCAAGCCATTGGAGAAGAGGAAGGATTTGATGTCAGAAGCGATGATTGATTCCATGACCTTGCTGATTATTTGGAGCAGGCCGATTGGTCTGTAGTTGCAAGGATCTGTTTTTGCACCTTTTTTGTGCAAAGCGGTGATGTTTGCTGATTTTCAAGCAGATGGCAGTTGCCCTTGAGCAAAAGAGAGGGTGAAGAGAACAGAGAGAGGGAGTGAAAGAGCGGAAGAACAGGATTTTAGGACCCGTGGGCTGATGCCGTCAGGTCCAGTTGCAGAATCAGAGTCGAGGGTTGACAGAAACGTTTCCACCTTGTCAGGAGGAAAGGACACGGAGTCCAGGAGCAGCTGGGTACGACTGCACTTTGGTCCTCTCTATTTGCGGATTTTCGCGATTAGGGAACCTATTCCCCCTTTTTCCATTGAAACAATGCCCCGCTATTCGTGGTTTCGCTATTCACGGATTTTCCAGGAAAGTATCCCCCGCGAATAGCGGGGTCTGAGAGTATACTACAAAGCCGTGAAAACCAATGAAAATTTGGTCCAATGGACCAATGGGTCCGCTCGTTACTAAAATGAGGATGTTTATGCGGATATCAATTCATTGGATTCTGTGCAAATTCATTGGAGTAGATTATAATTGGATTCTGTGCACTCAGTTGCTCTTTGGTAATGTGTGAAATAAACGTAAATAAAAATACGTACACAGTTTTTATTGATATTGTTACCTGTAATTGTCCTGTTAGTTGCAAGATGTGTTTGAGAGAAATTGTGTTCATTAGTTTTGCTTCAATAGTCTGCATCTGAAACACAAATAACACAAAGATCACCACCAGTTGTGACATTCTACAATGTGAAAGTAAAGCAGTCATGGACATAACCCTCCCCTTCTCCCCCAATCCCACAAGGACATTTTCTGCATGTGTGTGTGTGTGTGTGTGTGTGTGTGTGTGTGTGTGTGTGTGTGTGTGTGTGTGTGTGTGTGTGTGTGTAAGTCTGACAGTCATATAAAAACAAGACCAATAGTCCAACAACAGCATAGCCAGGCTTGTATCTGCTGAGTGCTGCATCTGCTGTCCCCCTGTCATGTGAACAGATCCTCAGCCCTGATTGGTGGATGTTTAAGAGGAACATACATACATACACTGGACGGGCAGACAAACGCTGTTCCAGACGACATTGCCATAGGGGCTATGCCGTAAAAATATAGCTGCCGAACCACGTGACCAATGACATCATCAATATTTTTTCTCAACCAATTTATTCCTAGATCACGCTCAAGAAATTTCATACTGATCGGATCAAGCGTTCTACTTGTCTATTTATGATGTCATAATGAAGGCACCTATGACATCATCATTAACATATGTTTTTCTCCATTGGGAGTACTTTACAATGAGCCACCTTTCTATTTTTTCCATGGAGTGGTTTCGGAGAAATAAAGGTGCAAAGTTTTTCATTTTTTCCAAGATGGTGCCTGTACCACGTGGCCTATGCCGTCATAATTATAAAAAAAAGTTCTACAGGAGGAGGCACTCCAATAGTGAGAATTTAGTGTCAATCGGACCAACGGTTGCAAAGAAAATGAATTTTAAAGGGAACAAACCCACAAAATCCCGACGGAAGGGACATACATACATACATACATACATACATACATACATACATACATACATACATACATACATACATACATACGCTGCCTCCAGACAGCATTGCCCAACGCACTACTCCGTGAAAACAGCTGGCCCAATCTCCACCAGATTTTCACCAGGGTTTTTTTTTTTTTTTTTTTTTTGTATACTGAATCGAGGCTCGTGAAAGAGCTAACATTTACTTCACAAACAAATCAACCAGACAAACAAAATATCTAAAAAGAGGGAGCGGAAGACAAGATGGGGAGAGAAGGGGAAGCACACAAACACAACATTTGAGAGCAGGGAGATGTGTGGGAGGGAGAGGGCTTGGGGGGAGGAGGTGTGGGAAGGGGGGGGGGGGGGGGGTTGGGAGAAGTATAAAACACAAGGACACCAAGGACTTCCAGGACAGGAGTTGGTCTTTCAAAAAAGTGGATTTGGGGTGAAATTAGCGGGGGTAGAAAAGATCAAGGTTTTGGATGGGGGAAGATAAGAGATGGTGGGGAACAGCTGTTTTAAAGACCTGGAGGGTGGAGTGGGATTGAAGAGAGTGAGGGAGTTTGTTCCAGAGGCAGGAGAAAAGAGGAATGAAGGAGTGAAGGTGAGCAGAGAGTCTTGATTTTGGCAGTTTAACCATAAGAGGGTTGCAGGCAGATCTTGTGCGACCTGTAGGAATATTTGCGGGACAGAGCCCAGAGAGAGCTGGGGGGGCAAGGCCAGAGAGGACGGGAAGACCACCAACCTGCCTGCGGTGAGTGAGTGAGAGGCCCTTGGAGTTAGCTTCATCGCGGGAGATTCCAATGATTCTGAATGCTTTGGTTTCAACAGCGTGAAGACGAGCTAGGTGTGAGGCAGGAGCACCAGCCCAGAGGGGAGAGCAGTATTCCATAGAGCTGCGGATGAAAGCCTTGTATGTGGTGAGGAGCTCAGGTGTGCCAAGGAAGGACTTCGCACGACGGAGGATGCCCAGTCGGCGACTGGCTTTGGAGGCCAGATTTGAAATGTGGTACCAAGGGAAAGGTCATATTTTCTGTGTATGTGTGTTTGTACGTTTGAAAATGAAGAGACTGACCTCAGACAAGGAAATGAGGTATTTTGGCCTATCGTTGCCATGGTGCACTCTTGCTTTTTCTTTTTCCTGCAGCTTTAAACACTATCTTCCTGATGGTTTACTAAAGTCTAAGCAACCCGATCTTGATCAGGTAGACCCAGGTTGTAAAGAATATATGAATGAAGATCATGTGCAAATGGAACTTCCAGCTGTTGTTGCAGCTGTTGTTGTTTGTTGTTGTCAACATTTGTTGTTGTTGTCCAGTTTTTCAGGACCAGGTTCGATAATATGAGCTTTTTTTTGTTTGTTTTTTGTATACAAGATCGAGGCTCGTGAAAGAGCGAACATTAATCACACAGAAAGACAAACCGACACATAAAACATATAACATCGGGAGCGGTAGACAAGATGGGGAGAGAGGGGGAAGGACACAAACACAACATTTGAGAGCAGGGACCGAGAGACATGGAGACATCGAGAGATCTGAGAGAGGGCGAGGGCTTTGGGGGGGGGGGCATGGGAAGGGGGCGGTGGGAGAGGTATAAAACATATGGACACTGCCAGGACTTCCAGGAAAGAAGTTGGAATTTCAAACAAGGTGGATCTGGGGTGAATTAGCGGGGGTAGAAAAGATCAAGGTTTTGGATGGGGGAAGATAAGAGATGGTGGTGAACAGCTGTTTTAAAGACCTGGAGGGAGGAGTGGGATTGAAGGGAGTGAGGGAGTTTGTTCCAGAGGCGGGAGAAAAGAGGAATGAAAGAGTGAAGGTGAGCAGAGAGCCGAGATTTCGGCAGTTTAACCATCAGAGGGTTGCTGGCAGATCTTGTGCGACCTGTAGGAATATTTGGGGGACAGAGCACAGAGAGAGCTGGGGGTGCAAGGCCGGAGAGGAGTCGGTAGAAGACAGAAAGACCACCTACCTGCCTGCGGTGAGTGAGTGAAAGGCCATCAGAGATAGCTTCATCGCGGGAGATTCCAATAATTCTGAAAGCTTTGGTTTCAACAGCGTGAAGCCGAGCTAGGTGTGAGGCAGGAGCACCGGCCCATAGGGGAGAACAGTATTCCATTGAGCTGCGGATGAAAGCCTTGTATGTGGTGAGGAGCTCAGGTGTGCCGAGGAAGGACTTCGCACGACGGAGGATGCCCAGTCGGCGACTGGCTTTGGAGGCCAGCTTGGAAATGTGGTTTTCCCAAGAAAGATCATGGCAGATAGTGAGACCCAAAATCTTGAGCGACAGAACTTCTTGGAGAGGATTGTTGAGAAAGTAGATGGGAGGGTTGTCCAGTCGATCTTTTCGGAGAGACATAGTAAGAGTGTGAGATTTGTCAGGATTGAAAGACATGTTCCACTTGTTTGACCAGTCTGTGATTTTGTCCAGGTCTTCAGAGAGTGAGGAGGCAGCAGACTGCCGATCTGAGGGAAGAGGAATGGAGCGGCAGAGAGTGGAGTCATCAGCAAAGAGATAGAGAGGATTTTCGAGAGAGTCAGAGAGATCATTGATGAAGACCAGAAAAAGCACGGGGCCCAGAACACTGCCTTGGGGAACTCCAGCCTGAACAGGAAGAGGAGATGAGAGAAACCCATTCAGGGCCACACGTTGACGACGACTAGAGAGGAAGTCCGCCAGCCATGCGTGGAGATTTCCATGGATACCAAAGGAGGAGAGTTTGGTGAGCAGAGCGGGGTGCCAGACCGTGTCGAAGGCACGTGATATGTCGATGGAGACAGCTCTAATTTCCTGTTTGGCATTGAGGACCTCCATCCATAGTTGAGACAGCAGAAGCAGCATGTCCAGAGTAGAGTGACCTGGTCTGAAACCAAATTGATGATCAGAGATCAAGCCATTGGAGAAGAGGAAAGATTTCATATCCGAAGCAATGATGGATTCCATGACTTTGCTGATAATTGGGAGAAGGCTGATTGGTCTGTAGTTGCTAGGATCTGTTTTTGCACCTTTTTTGTGCAAAGCGGTGATGTTGGCTGATTTCCAAGCAGATGGCAGTTGACCTTGAGCAAAAGAGAGGGTGAAGAGAACAGAGAGAGGGTGAGATAGAGCAGCAGAGCAGGATTTTAGGACCTGTGGGCTGATGCCGTCGGGTCCAGTTGCAGAATCAGAGTCGAGGGTTGACAGAAACTTTTCCACCTTGTCAGGAGGAAAGGACACGGAGTCCAGGAGCAGCAGGGTACGACTGGGTATGGTGGGTACAGAGAGGGATGGGTTTGGGACACAAGATTTAGAGGCAAACACAGAGTTGAGGCATTCAGCTTTTTCACGTGCGGAGTCAGCTGTGTAGCCGTTTGAGGTAAGGGAGGGGATGGAGGGGGAACAAACACCAGAAACGGATTTGACCAGACGCCACCAGGATTTGGAAGAGGGAGACAGATAAGAGAGTTCGGTCTTGAGAACGGAGAGATATTGTTTCCTGGCTCTCCTGAGGGTGGACACACACTTGTTTCGGGCTTTGTGAAAGGAAATGAGATTTCCTTCCGTTGGATTTGCTTTCCAGGAGACGAAGGCAAGTTGTTTCTGGGCAACAGCCTCACCACAAGATTCCGTGTACCATGGACGAGAGGAAGGGTATGACAACTGAAGACGAGATGGGATAAATCTGTGCATGAGAGAGAGCAATTTACTTTGGAAGAATTCCCAGGATGAGTTGATGTCAGAGGTGGTAGAGATGGGAGACCAGTCCAGATGATTGATGGCTGCTTGAAGACCGTGCCAGTTGGCCTGAGTGAAATGCCAGACTCGTCGACGCTGAGCAGGCTCCCTGAGGATGGTCAGAGAGATGTCCACTTTAACAAGGACATGATCAGATGATCCGATCGGAGCAGAAGAAGAGCAACAGACATTTTCAGGGAAGTTAGTCATAACCAAGTCCAGAAGAGAAGATGTTCCGTTGACTGAGATCCGGGTCGGGAAATTGACAGATTGTGTCAGTCCCAGTGAGTCGCAGAAGTCCTTTGCTGAGGAGCCATGGCTGGTGAGAGAGGTACCCACACCCAGCCAACTGGCATGATGACAGTTGAAATCACCACATATGAGGAAGAGAGAGTTGGGATGATTAGATAGAAGTTGGTCCATATCATCAGACAGCGAGATGTAGATGGAGTCATCACTGTTTGGTGGACGGTACAACACACATATGAACAAGAGGTGGGAGCGAAGGGGAAGCCGTAGCCAGAGGTATTCCTGGGGGTGAGGTGGAGAGAGTGCAGTGCAGGGCGAGTGAGGAAGAGAGTTTTTGATAAAGATAGCAACCCCGCCTCCAGGACGAGGCTCAGGTCTATCATACCGGAGGAGGGAGTAGCCCGGGAGAGATACAATGGAATCAGAGACATCATAAAGGAGGAAAGTTTCTGTTAAGCAGATCACGTCTGGTTTGACAGAAGCAACCTGTATGGAGAGATCAGTTAAGTTTGAACGAAGGCCCCGGATGTTTGAGGTCCATACCGTTAATGAAGAGGAAGGGGGAGCATCAGATACAGAACAGGGGGGAGGAGGGGTAGGGTAAGATGTGGAAGAGGTGGAAGAGGTAGGGAGAGCTGTTGAAGGTGTGTCAGAGATTTCAGAATAGCTCGGAGAAAGGGAAGGATGGGGCGGACAAAAGGTTTGATGGTGATTGGGTGAGCCACAATGAGGTGTTATTTGAGGAGGGGGAAGAGCGAGGCAGAAGGTTGGGGGAGATGGAGGTGAGAGTTTGAAGGGGGAAGAAGCGGGGAGGACGCTTTGAGGAGGGGGAGTGAGAGGGGGGAAATTGAGAAGCAATGAGGGTGGGGAGATTTGAAGGGGAGGGGTGAGGGGGGAGTTTGGGAGGGAAGGGACAAGGGGAGGGATTTGAAAGGGATGGGATATGGGGGAGATTTGGAGGGGAGGGGTGAGGCAGGAGTCTAGGAGGGGAGGGGCGAGGGGGCGTCTTGGCGGGGAGGGGTGAGGGGGTAGTTTAGGAGGGAGGGGGCAAGGGGGGAGATTTGAAAGGGATGGGTGATGGGGAAGATTTGGAGGGGAGGGGTGATGGGGAAGATTTGGAGGGGAGGGGTTATGGGGAAGATTTGGAGGGGAGGGGTGAGATTGGATTTTTGAATGTTTGGTGAGCTGATTAATGGTGAGCTGATTAAATGTTTAATCCTAGTCCAACCAACAGGGGTCTTTTTGGGCACCAAGCATACATTTTGATGTGTTATTTCTATATTAGTTTAGCAATGTATTTCATGTTTTATTAGTTTGTTTACATATATGTGCTAGTAACAAATGTGTATGATGTTTTAAGATTCCATCTTCCTGCAGAGTTGCAAGCAAATTCTGTCTGGGGTCCAAAAAGACCCGAGTTGTTTTTGTTCATGTTTTTGCATATATGATCACTTTACATGAGATTTCTACTGAGCGAGTCTGATAAACTCAGTCCACTTAATCAATGACGTCAGCACGAAGGTCTTTACGGTCTTTACTCACCTTACCACTCGCCACCTCCCTCCGCCCACACTCTCCACCCCCCACCCCCACTTCCCCCCTCATCCCCACTCTCCAACCCCCCCCGCCCCCCCACTCTCCACCACCCCTCATATTATTTTTGGTTCTATGCTTCTGAGTAGGATCTTAAAAGTCCCCAGTTGGTTTGTTAATTTTAGATTTTATACATATATTATTTTAATGGTTGTTGACTTTATCAATAAACACTATGTTTAGTCGTTGATGTGAAACTTTGGCAGATTTAGTGAAATCGAGTGCTTTTTGAGTTGGGTGAAAATGCTAAATCGGGTGGAGATTGGGCCAGCCGTTTTCACGGAGGGAGTAGCACGCAGGTCAATGCCGTCTGGAGCAGCGTTTATCTGTCTGTCTGTCTGTCTGTCTGTCTGTCTGTCCATATGTATGTTGCGTGAGTGGTTTTTGAGTGAAATGGAGACCCCAGTTGGTCAGATTAGGCAGAAAAATATGTTGGTAGGGCTAGGGTTAAGGAACAAACCACACTGTATCACCGATGTGCCTTAATGGTGCTCTTCTTCAGAAATAAATAAATAAAATAAAAATAAATAAAACATCTCTACAATATTGAGGCTCATGGTAGAGCAACGTGAGGGAAGAGGCATATAAAGTGAAGGTCAACAATTGGACACAACCAGAGTAGGGAATAAACGAACATTAAAGGAACAGAGGAAGAGTTAATGGGAGTAATAAAGATTGTGGGTAAGAATTGGGAATGACATGACGTGGTGGTGTAAGACATGCTTGAACACCTGGAGGGAACCCTGAACAAGGCATTTTGTGTCAATAATAAACCAGGCAATCTGTACTGATATATGAAAACAATGCAAGAAGACTGAGGGGAATACAATATAACTTACTGTTTCCGTTGTGGGAATCATAATGAGAGCGGAGACAAGACCGTCAATATCCAAAAACTGTGATATCACTGGGTAGAAAGGATGTGCATTCATTACCACATGTACTGTTACCAACAGCCAGTTACTAAAGTTATCGCCCATTTTGGATGGGAACACGTTAAGCGTGTCCATGCTACGTCGATTAGATATAACTACGTCATGACATTACAAACTATGACGTGTTAATTAACTTCATGTCGATGTGTTTCAAGCTCAGTGCCATGTAAATTGAAATAGTACATGCTTGCCAGCTGTCAAGGTCTCTAGAAAACTGAAATCATACATGCTTGCAAGCTGTCAAGGTCTCTTTCTTTCCGTAGCTCTCCCACAGCACCAAGGCGCTCGTTTATCTTGTTCAAATCCAAGAGCGGCTCCAGAATGCTTGCACGTAACAGCCTTTCACCGGCTGCTGTCTTGGTGTGGTTCAGCATTCCAAAGAGGCATAACTTATTCCTGACAATAAACAATCGACAAATGGGTATTCAGATACATAGAGAGCACGGCTGTTAAAATTTTCAAATACCAATATATTGTTGCGGATTCAGGGGTCGGTGCTCCCCTTATCAAGGGGGGTTAATCCCCTTGTCTTTTAAGCTGGCCGTCCCCCAATCCTGGAAATTATGACGCTCCTCCCGGTCGGAATCAGCTAGGGTGATTGGTCAATGAAGTCCCAAATACCTACGTACTAACCCCGACAGCGGGCAGGGAAATAACTCCCGCTCGAACCACGGATAAGATGGAATATTGCCGAGCGGTTAGCAATCCGAGATCCGAGCCGTTAACAAATGACTAAACCCGATCCTGAGCGGTTTCCAAATCGTGCCACAGGTACTCAATTGAAAGAAAGGATGGAGGCGATCGAATAAGAGGAAACCAGAGTAAGGGAAGAACAAAGAGTGGGTTTATTAATTATTTACAAGACCCAAAGAAGAGGAAACGAAAGCATGTACAAGAAGAGAGAAACAAAAGGACACAGGGCAATCTTAACTATACAGTCGTACTTACAACCCCGGACAAACAGACAGACTCACACGGGATGGCAGCTGGTAGGGGGGGAAGGTCCAGGCAGATGGTTCCAGGCAATGGGATCCGGCTCCGGTCCAGGCTCCGGGTCCACGGGCAAAGAACGGCAGGCAGCTTCGCATATTGTTGGCGCGCGACCGGACCTTACATATGTGAGGGGCTCGAATGCTGCGTACGTATAGTGTGCCAAATGCTCTCTCTCTCTCTCTCCCGATAAATCAAGGTCCGTATCAAACGGCAGTTCGTATCAAACGATGGTTCCCTGCGCAGTTCGTTGAAACAAGCGCGCCTCCGCGCTGTCCTCTGGATAACGTTACAATCAGACATCTCCGCGCAGTTCCTTCAATAGCAACGGTCCCCTGCGCAGTTCTTTCAATAACAACGGTCCCCTGCACAGTTCTTTCAATAGCAACGGTCCCCTGCGCAGTTCTTTCAATAGCAACGGTCCCCTGCGCAGTTCTGAAAGCAGTCCACGCGCTTGCGCTTATATAACGCGCTTTGAAATCAATGTGCGCTTCATAGAGACACGCCCGCCAGTGAGCTCACCTCAGCCCTGGTTGGATAGCGAGGGCAAACCGGCTCCGCCCTTGACGGCTCGCTGACAGGGCCACGCCTCGTTCTTGGCGCTCAGCCCCCTTCTTCTCCAAGCTTGACCGCGTGCATAATGGCGTTTGGAGCGAGGCAGCGAACGCTGCTGGGCGAGCAGAGGCGCGTAATAGAATTTGGAGAGAGAGATTGGCAAAATGGACAGAACGTATCTTATTTCATTAATGCAACGCAGATTCAACTATTGGGAACACAGCCTTATCTGAAACACATACTAAGGAAATAACTGACAGTCCTATGGTGTCCTACATGTTGCATATGGACTAACTATGGGTGCGACCTTTGACCTTTTAAATGATGGAATATTTACAAGAAGTGATTATTTATTTACAAAGTGAGGGGTTCTCAAAACCACAACACTGCACCATCCTTTCCTCCAGGCCCGTCCCGGGCCGAAACAACTTTAACTTAGTGTGACACTTATGTGTGGTTACCCTCTACTTTTAACCTCACACTGAGTGCGACAGTTTTAACACTAAATATGTGCCGGATGCTGCGTTGCATTCTACCTAACAGACTCATGCCCACAGACTAACCGAATTGCGGAATTATTTTGAAACTACACATTTAGCCGATGGGGAGCATTATTTACAAAAACACTACTAATTATTTACAAACTGCCACCCAGGACCTGTCTTTTGTGGGAAGAGAAAAAGATCTTTTGAAAAGAGGAAAAATACCACACTGCACTGCACTGATACACCATACCATATGCACCAATAATAAAAATGCACCAAAAGCACCAAAAAGCACCATCATCAAAATGCACACAAAAAAACATTTTAAAATAATCAATGATGTCTGATGTCTTCCTGCTTGTCTGCTGGGCCCATGCTTCCGGTTGTCTTGATCTTCATGCTTGATGTTATTTAAGAATAAAAGGGCACACACTGCGTCCGCTTTTTATGATTTCTGGCCAGCAGGGCCAACGTAGGTTGTCCACTGCATGGCATGGATGCCACTTTAAGAACAGTGGTCCGCAACCAGACACCACTGGCAATAATGGTCGGTCCCAGCAGAGACGCCAGGCCACAGTGCATATTGTCCATAAGGTGGTGCTAGGCCACAGAACGTATGGTCCATGAGTGGAGCCAGTGTGATCCATATGGTGCATCAGTGCAGGCCCGAGGCAGCGAAGGTGCGGGCACACAACTACGGTCACCTGCGCACTCCCCCCGGGCCCAAAAAAACAAGCCCATGAGTGGGGGAAGGAGGACAAGCAAAGCAGGGGCAAGGGCGCAAGGGTAAACATTAATACAAGATAATGCAAGATGGAGAGCGCGGGAGAGCGAGCTAAGAAAGCTCGTCCCTATCCATACGTCACCCCCCATGTCACCTACTCTACCCTTGCCCCTCCCCGTATTTACACTTTTTACAAATTCGTCGCTTTCGTCTTGTCCTTCCCATCCCCTCTAGTTCCAAATTCATCATCAATCCCTCCTAAGGAGGAAGAGATGGAATACAAACAATGTCAACCCCACGTCGAGATGCATCTTACATTCCCAAATGTCTGCCAAAAAAATGTGGTGTGGAGTTTTATCACCCAGGTGAGTGGAATGCGGATGGTGCGAAGAGATTTTCTCCTATCTACCTTCTAAACGACATTAACACTTTAACTCCACCCGGGGTCTTTCCCTGCAAATCCATTGGCCACTTTACTCTATGCGGTTCTAAAAACCAATTCCCATTGCACATACTGTGGTGCTCTCCCAATTTTGGGGTCTCACTCCCCCGAGTTTTCCTTCTGTGCCCTTGCACAATTTCAGGGATGGGTCGTGTGGCTCACCAGCAAGTCCGCTCACCTGCACACCTCCGCCACTGTATGTCGCCACCCGAGCTTACCTGCTCCTCACCCTAACCTACCTGGGGAAGGCCCTCTGGCTCCCTTACCCCACTACCGCCCTCTCTGGCGTCGGGCTACCCGGGTCCTCCTCTGGATCCTCGGGCCCCATTAAACTCTAACTGGCTCCCAGAGCCTACATGCGGCCTCACCTGGCCGACAGACTACCAGTGGCGGAGTGCTCAACCAATCACACACACTAACAGGCCACACGCCCAGCCATTCCATACACTCCTGCACCCATTCAAGCAGTACTCTGCTACTTCCGCACCACAGATGTCAATATCCAACCACAATTTACCTACTCCCTCTACCTACTTTTAAACTACCCTCCCCGGGTACTTGTGAAGGGGTCCATCCTTCCCCCATCCACTGCTGCGCACCATACACTCCACTCCACGTATTCCACAATACTCACTCCACACCATTCATTCCATACTCCATTTACTTCACTTGCACATCATGCAAGTCAATCACCCAATGCACAATCACACACATCCTCAATACTCTGCTCAATACACTTTCACTTCTCCAAACCATTGCCTCAGGCACTCAGATTCTCCCACGCTCACACACACACCTTTCCCAAGCATTGCCTCTCAATTCCTCATTTCAATATGCTCACCAGCAAGACTCTCATACCAATTCCTCATTCAATAAATTTCACCACAAACACACTGCATCATTTAATCTCCTTGGTTTTCCCTCTAACTTAGTGCTTCCCTGTCACCCCTTATACTATTGCACATCCCTCGTCGTTATCAACCATCTACCCTACTCTACATCCCCACTACAGGTACAAAGGTCACGACTTAAATTTTGCTCACCTGTGGTCATCTCTAGTTCCCTAACCATTTATCCTAACCCTCCCGGGCTAGTTTACACTGCCACCCCATAAACCTATAGCTCCTCTGCCTAAAGATATGATGTGAGGGATGGTAGATCTCCCATCCCTCTACACCGTATACCATTTGCCATCATTACTGCTACCATTAATCGTCCACTATGCTTGAGCCTCTCGTTGCGGGAAATACATTATCAAAGCTCGGCTTCGCAAAGCCGGGCAATGAATCCGGATGGTTTGTCTCCTACAGGTTGGGTCCGTCCGGCAGTTTTGATTCTGGGGAGGAGGTTTTGTCGGGCCGAGATTCCATGGTCCATCCCTGCGCAGACCCTTTCGGTCTCCGGCCCGTTGACCCAACCTCACCTGGTCGGAGCACCACCCCCGCCAGACGGCGCAGGTCCGACCTGGCCTTTCTCCGCCGAAATCGTGCCGATCACCTGAACGACGTGGCACCGACCATACAGGGTGGTGCCCGGCCCGAATCATGCACGGCGCTCCGTGCAGGAGCGACGCAGCCACGATACCCGCCGGCCGCCGCAGCACACAAAGCGCACCACGCCCCGAGAGCTCGCGTCGGCTATACGTCGGCCTGAATGCTGTCCCGGTCAACGTCGATGCTCGGCTAGCATGCTCACATCCATACGCTACCCGTTCTATATTCACACATCCAGGTGTCTCCATACACTCCATGCATTCCATGCATTCCTCTCGCGCACATTCTTGCGCATTCATTCTCCTCGCACACTCTGTTATCACACACTTCGTAATACACCTCTCTCGCGCACCTCCTTGCGCACACTATCCTGGTACATACTCCGTACCACTCATGGGGGTGCACTCTTGCATCCACCCATTCAGCGCACACCTACCCACGGGTGTGCAATCCCTCGTCGCACACCCAATCACGCACTCCACAACCAACTCAGGTGTGCATTCTCGCACACGCTCCTCAACCATCTCACACTCTTGGTCACACTCACTCCCACTATCACACCCCGATGTGCATTCGCTTCCACACTCGGCAACACACTCGCGCTCCGGCGCCATTCGCACACGCGTGCCATTTCCACTCACACAGCGCACCACGGACCTCCCACAAACGCCCGGGTTACGCTGGAATCCCAAGCGCGCGAAAATTCTTTTTGCGCTGAACACTTTCCCGAGAACACCTTTTAGCACCATATACCAACCTACTCACCTTGGCGCTTCCTCTTCTTCGCTCCAACACCTGCAAACTTTCATTGGGGTTAAGCACGGCATCACAATGCGAATACAGACTTTGCGTGCATTCCATTTCTTCCTTCCATGAGTGCTTTTCTAAGTCTGTCTCTTCCGCCCCAATTTCCACGATTGATTCGATTTCTCTTCCCAGCCCAACGACCACCGGCGCGCTTTAAAAATTTTCTTTTAATTCTGCGGCCATTGGCTTCTCTATACCCCGGGTCGCGATTTCTATATCCATCCACGTGAGTGTGCTTTGCTCCAACTCACTCAACCTGCGCTCCTCTAGCCGCGTTACCTCGTCGCGTAACCGTGTGCTCTTCCCGCGCAACTCGCGGTCTCTCTCCCTCTCCAATTATTTTGCCTCATACGTGGCTTTGTCCCTCGCCAGCCCCCTCGTTAATTTCTTGGGCTTGACCACGCATGTCCTCCAATTGGCCCCCTAATTTGCCCTCTAATCCTCCCAATATGCATTCTAGCCCCCCAATTTGACCGCCCAATTCATTTCTCAACCCCCCAATTTGGCTTCCCAATTGCTCACCCATTCGGCTTTCCAAATTACCTAACCCTTCTTTCATTTCCCTCATTTCATTACTTTGCACCTCAAAGCACGCTTTAATTTGCGCCATTAAGGTGCCCATATCTATTGGCGCCACGGGCTCGGCTACCGCGGCCATGTGCGCGGCGCCGCCATTTTGTGCGCCTGCAACCCCCACTACCGCACCTTCTTCAATCTCCTCTTCCATCTCTCCCACTTCCTCCCTGGGGTCCTGGATTAATTCTACCCCTTCCTCTACCTCTTCATTTCCCCCCCCCCTCCCCCGGCATCCTATCGCCTTGGGTATCCATGGCATGACTATAATTTGGATGTTAATTTAAAATTTTGGCCGCTCGTAATTTTGACCAAATTTTAAAGATAATATAAAAATTTGGTTCGGGCTTCAAATCCCACACCCCGACACCAATTGTTGCGGATTCGGGGGTCGGCGCTTCCCTTATCAAGGGGGGGGGGGCGGGGTTAATCCCCTTGTCTTTTAAGCTGGCCGTTCCCCAATCCTGGAAATTATGACGCTCCTTCAGGTCGGAATCAGCTAGGGTGATTGGTCAATGAAGTCCCAAATACCTACGTACTTAACCCCGACCGCGAGCAGGGAAATAACTCCCGCTCGAACCACGGATAAGATGGAATATTGCTGAGCGGTTAGCAATCCGCGATCCGAGCCATTAACAAATGACTAAACCCGATCCTGAGCGGATTCCAACTCGTGCCACAGGTACTCAATTGAAAGAAAGGACGGAGGCGATCGAATAAGAGGAAACCAGAGTAAGGGAAGAACAAAGAGTGGGTTTATTAATTATTTACAAGACCCAAAGAAGAGGAAACGAAAGCATGTACAAGAAGAGGGAAACAAAAGGACACAGAGCAATCTTAACTATACAGTCTTACTTACAACCCCGGACAAACAGACAGACTCACACGGGATGGCAGCTGGTAGGGGGGGAAGGTCCAGGCAGATGGTTCCAGGCGATGGGATCTGGCTCCGGTCCAGGCTCCGGGTCCGCGGGCGAAGAACGGCAGGCAGCTTCGCGTATCGTTGGCGCGCGACCGGACCTTACATATGCGAGGGGCTCGAATGCTGCGTACGTATAGCGTGCTGAACGCTCTCTCTCTCCCAATCAATCAAGGTCCATATCAAACGGCAGTTCGTATCGGTTCCCTGCGCAGTTCGTTGAAACAAGCGCGCCTCCACGCTGTCCTCTGGATAACGTTACAATCAGACGTCTCCGCGCAGTTCCTTCAATAGCAACGGTCCCCTGCGCAGTTGTTTCAATAGCAACGGTCCCCTGCACAGTTCTTTCAATAGCAATGGTCCCCTGCGCAGTTCTTTCAATAGCAACGGTCCCCTGCGCAGTTCTTTCAATAGCAACGGTCCCCTGCACAGTTCTTTCAATAGCAACGGTCCCATGCGCAGTTCTTTCAATAGCAACGGTCCCCTGCGCAGTTCTTTCAATAGCAACGGTCCCCTGCGCAGTTCTTTCAATAGCAACGGTCCCCTGCGCAGTTCTTTCGATAGCAACGGTCCCTTGCGCAGTTCTTTCAATAGCACCGGTCCCCTGCGCAGTTCTTTCGATAGCAACGGTCCCCTGCGCAGTTCTTTCAAGAGCAACGGTCCCCTGCACAGTTCTTTCAATAGCAACGGTCCCCTGCGCAGTTCTTTCAATAGCAACGGTTCCCTGCGCAGTTCTTTCAATAGCAACGGTCCCCTGCGCAGTTCTTTCAATAGCACCGGTCCCCTGCGCAGTTCTTTCAATAGCAACGGTCCCCTGCGCAGTTCTTTCAATAGCAACGGTCCCCTGCACAGTTCTTTCAATAGCAACGGTCCCCTGCGCAGTTCTTTCAATAGCAACGGTCCCCTGCACAGTTCTTTCAATAGCAACGGTCCCCTGCGCAGTTCTGAAAGCAGTCCTCGCGCTTGCGCTTATATAACGCGCTTTGAAATCAATGCGCGCTTCATAGAGACACGCCCGCCAGTGAGCTCACCTCAGCCCTGGTTGGATAGCGAGGGCTCATCGGCTCCGCCCTTGACGGCTGGTTGACAGGGCCATGCCTTGTTCTTGGTGCTCAGCCCCCTTCTTCTCCAAGCTTGACCGCATGCGTAATGGCGTTTGGAGTGAGGCAGCGAATGCTGCTGGGCGAGCAGAGGCACGTAATATAATTTGGAGAGAAAGACTGGCAAAATGGACGGAATGGGGCCTATCTTATTTAATTAATGCAACGCAGTTAAACTATTGGGAACACAGCCTTATCTGAAACACATACTAAGGAAATAACTGACAGTCCTATGGTGTCCTACGTGTTGCATATGGGCTAACTATGGGTGCGACCTTTGACCTTTTAAATGATGGAATATTTACAAGAAGTGATTATTTATTTACAAAGTGAGGGGTTCTCAAAACCGCAACAATATATATATATATACAGACTTGGCATTTAATATGGAATATTTTTTTTGTGGGGGTGAACTAATTTTTCAAAATGACTTAGAACCAAAAGTTCATTGGAATTATGGTGAAATTATTCTAGATTTTGTTATTGTGACCTTTAAAAGAAACAAAAACCACATTTGACATTTCGAAACAAATAAATTGATCCTTGAAAGTGATGTAAACTGATATCGAACTCAATTCACGGACAGTACTGTGTTAAACTTCTGGACGTTTTCCAGAAGTATCTCTTTATTTTGCACATTAGCCAAATTTTTTTTCAACATAAACAAAAGCAAAATTATGACTGGGATTACGGACAGTAAAATTACAGTTCAGTACTTCGTGTAACCCCCACGAGCATTCAGGAGAGCACGTACATGTCGAGGCATGATGTTCACGAGATTTGCCAAGGTTTGGACAGGAATCGCTTGCCATGCAGTTGCATAGCCTGCTGCAATTCACGCAAAGAGGCAGGCTGCTGGTCCAAGTTGTCGATTTGACGTGTTAATTCTGCCCACAAGTTCTCTATTGGATTCATATCCGGGGACATGGCAGGCCACTCCATATGCTCTACACCACGGTCAGCAAGAAAGTGTTGGATCATGCGAGCACGATGAGGCCGTGCATTGTCATCTTGGAAGACAAAGTTTCCTCAAAAGGCTGCACGAGCAAATGGAAGCAATGTTTCTTCCAGAATGACCCTGTACTTGAACTGGTTCAGGTTTCCATTCAGAACAACCAGGTCAGTTTTGCCCCCTGCATGAAAAGCAGCTCAAACGGTCACCCCACCACCTCCATCTTGGACTCTTGGCACTATACAATCTTCGTTGTGGGCTTCATGCACTTGTCTGCGCACTCGGACGCGGCCATCTTGACGATAGACCAGAAATCTAGACTCGTCACTGAAGGTCACGTGATTCCAGTGTCCTGGCTGCCATTGACGGTGCTCTCTGGCCCACTGCAATCGGCGCTGGCTGTGTTGTCTGGTCAGGCGTGGCTTTCTCAGGGGACGCCTGGCACGATAGCCTGCTTGAACCAGTCGTTGGTTGACTAGCCTTCTGGATACAGGCACATTTGTCAGTTGCTGCCACTCAGCCCTAAGCCGATTAGCTGACTTGGTACGGCCATTGCAGACTAACCGGTGCAGCTGACGATCATCTCTCCTTGTGGTTATGCGTGGACGTCCTGGCCTCGGTATTGGAGTAGGGACACCCCTCTGAGCATTTCGTTTCAGGATCTTTGACACCTGACCTTGAATGATGCCATACTGCCGAGCAATAGCACGCTGTTTCATGCCAGAATTTCGTAAGGCCACCACTCCATGACAAACAGCATTGTCAAGTTGACGGACCATCTCCAGAGGAAGCGGCAATAACTTTTGTAGACGTGCAGCAGTTGTTTTCCACTAATACAGAACGCAACAACCCTTATATACCCGATTGTGAAGCCAATCGTCAAATGTACCTGTCCTTACATTTTATCACGCCACCTGTGATATAATCCTGTTATTGACTTCTTGCTGCGAAAGACAATCAGTGACATGGTTCTTTCAACAAAGAAATCACCGAAGGGTAAAATAAACTCACCAGATTGATATACTGAGTTCAGAAAGTAAACCCAAGTCAAGAAAAAAAAAAATATTCCATATTAAATGCCAAGTCTGTATATATATATATATATATATATATATATATATATATATATATATATATATATATATATATATATATATATTGTTGCGGATATGAGGACTGTATTTTTTTGATTGTGTGTATTATTATTATTATTGCTTGAGTCTGCGCCTCCTGCCTCCGGAGCTCTGTAAAGGTCAAAGGGCGTCCCATAATTAGTCCATAAAGCATCCACACCACAGCTAATCATAGAATACCCCTGTTCGATAGCGTATATCTTATTATGTGTTTTAGGGTAAGGCTGTGTCTCCCATTAATTGAAATACTCCATTGCACCAGTGAAAGAGATAGATTCCCTTCATTCCCATTCCCAAAACTTCCATTCCCCCTTTTCGTCAATTGCCATTCGCATTGCCAACTGCATTTTGGGCGGTTTTCTCTTCATCCGCCATTGACCACGAGGCAGGGTTGGGGAAGAAAGGCGGGTCCCCACCTCGTCATAGAGGGGAGGAGTGAGTCATCCCCACTCATCCAACCACGAACAAGGGGTTGGACTTGGAGAGGGTGTGGAAAGAAAGATCGAGGAGGTTCGCGAAGGTTGAGGGGCGGGGCCTATATAACCCGCAGGCAGGGCGTTTCCCAAGCGGCAGACGGGAGATGAACCATTACAGAGAGACGAGAGGGAGTCCAAGGAGTTGAGTCCGAGAGAAGTCCAGAGTTGCGCTGCAGATCGAGCCACCGAAACTGCACTTACTGCAGCTCGAGCCACCGCAACTGCATTTTACTGCAGCTGGAGCCACCGAAACTGCAGCCACAGCAGTGTGAGGCCTGGACGGCAGTTTGGAGCAGGGCCGCGAAGGAGCGGCGGCTGCCCAACGAGTCGATCGGTTGCAGGACCAGTTGGACCTCCCTATCCCGCCAGCCATTCATCTCCCGCCAGTCCTATCATCATTCCCCGCGTGAGTCTGTCCTTGTTTGTTCTGTCCCTGGGTTAATTAAGACTGTAGGTAAGCTAGCATTGCACTGTGTATCTAATCCCGTCTGTAAATAAACGTGACTGCTTTCTTCTTGATTATATGTGTAAATAATAAACCCAATTACTCCTTTTCTCGTCTTATAAATTTTCCTCTTTGCATTCGGTCGCTTTAGAGTTTTCCCGATTGAATAGCGGTGGCGCGATCCGGCCAAAGTTTGGGGCAAATCGGGTATTAGTCGGGGAATAACTGTTCGGCCGCGGTTACACCACCGCTCGGTCAAAATAACATCTTAACCGCGTCCGTAACAATTGGTGTTAGGGAGTGAGATACGGACCCGAAGCGCGCTTAACGCGCTCAAAATTACAAGCTGCTGGAAATTTGTGTTGTTTTACAAAAACCCGAATTTTGAAATCGCGCCATGGCTGGTCAAGGCGATCGGATGCCGGTGGGTGAGCTAGAGATAGACGGGGTGGAATCGACCCAGGACCTAGGGGAAATGTATGTGGATGAAAGAGAGGAGGAGAACATTGGCAATGTGGTTGAGGGGGTATCAGACGCACAAAATGGCGCTCTCGCGCACGAGGTTTCAGGCGCGCAAAAAGGCGCCTCGCACGAGCGCGCGGTAGCCGAGCCCGCTGTATCAACGGGCTTTAACATGCAGCCGATTGACATGCAGGCCCTCATTGCGCAGCTACAGGCAGCTGTACAGATGAGTATGGGGAGCCAAATTGAGCGATTGGGTGAGCGATTGGAGGGCCAAATGGGGGTAATGAGGGACGAAGCGAGGGGTACCGGTGAGGGGTTAGACAATGGGATAAAAGAGGTAAAGAATGGGTTAACGGGGGTGGAAAATAGAATGGCTGCCCAGGAGAATCAGTTAGAGGGGGTGAAAAATGGGTTAATGGGGTTAGAAAATAGGATGGAAGACAAATTGCGGGAAATAGGGGAGCAATCCGCCCGGGAAATCGAACAGATGGGGAACCAGATAGAGGAGGTGAAAATCGGGTTAGAAAGTAAACTGGATGCTCAGAGGGATGAATTGGGATAGATGAGGGTAGCATCTACAAAAGAGAGGGAGGAGATGAAAGAGGAGATACGACGAGTGTAAGTGAGGAGGTCTCGGGGGTACGCGAGGAGGTAAAGCGAGGTGAAAAGCGTATAGAGAAAGAGGTGAGGAATGGGCCGGCAAAGTTACAAGGGGAAATAGAAGATCTGACGGAGGAGGTGGAACAGCTGACAGAGGGACAAAC
The DNA here is from genome assembly GCF_964187855.1 of Myxine glutinosa. Classification (NCBI taxonomy): domain Eukaryota; kingdom Metazoa; phylum Chordata; class Myxini; order Myxiniformes; family Myxinidae; genus Myxine; species Myxine glutinosa. The sequence continues at coordinate 34,260,276 of NC_136263.1, forward strand.
GGAGTTAGTGGAGCAGGTTCAAAGGAACACTGCGGTACTAGGAGGGTTAAAGGCGACACAAAAAGAAATTAAAAATGACTTAATAGCGACACAGAGGCAATGTCAGATGGTACGTGAGGGACTGACAATGAGGTTGGACGAGGTGACAGAGATAATGGAGACGAAGGACCGGCAGGTAAGGACGCACATAGAGACGGTCACGGTAGCCTTAGAGGACGAACTTGAGGAGACGCACCGGGAAATAAAAGAGGTGAAGCAAAAATTAGAGGAAGTAGAAGAAGAGGTGAGTGAAATTAAGAAGAGACGGACAGAAACTAAGAGAGAAATACGGGAGGAGGTGATGGAATATGTACAAGGTCGGTGCTCAACTCATGATGTGCTACTCACTAACCAAATAAAGAGTTTGCAGGTGGCAGAAGAGGTGCGACGAAGAGGTGCCAAGGTGAGTGGCGATATAATCGGAAATGTACATGATGTGAGGGGAGCTTCAGTCGGCTTGGGGGTTGTTGTGGACCCGGGTGTTCGTGAGAGGCCGTTGGTGAAGTGTGCGACAGGAGTGGTGTGCGAAAAAAGAGGTGTGCGAGAATGTCCGACCATGGGGTGTGTGAGGAAAAAGTGCGCGCCGAGGAGTGAGTGTGCTGTCGAGAGTGAGTCGGTCGTAGCGCGTGTGCGAGGGAGCACATGGAAGCGCGTAGTGAGGAGTGTTACAGAGGATGTAACGGGAGAGTGTGCCGTCAAGAGTGAGTCGGTCGTAGCGCGTGTGCGAGGGAGCACATGGAAGCGCGTACTGAGGAGTGTTACAGAGGATGTAACGGGAGAGTGTGCCGTCAAGAGTGAGTTGGTCGAAGCGCATGTGCGAGGGGGTACATGGAAGCGCGGTGTGGTAAGTGTTACGGAGGAAGTAACGAAAGAGTGTGCGCAAGAGGATGCGCGAGAAAGGTGTGTAACAGACAGGTGCATGGGGAAAGAGTGCGCTGTCAAGAGTAAGGGGGAATGCACGCCTGTGGTGAGTGTTACAGAGGGTGTAACGGGAGAGTGTGCGCAAGAGTGTGCACGAGAAAGGTGTGTAACGGACAGGTGCATGAGGAAAGAGTGTGCTGTCGAGAGTAAGGGTGAGTGCGCGACAGAGAGTGGAGGTGAAAGTAGTGAGAGTGACACGGAGCGTGAGTTGGTTGTGACAGGTGAGCGAGGATGTACACCTGGAATGGAAGGATGCACACCTGGAATGGTAGAGCGTGTGTGGGAATGCACACTTGAGTTGGTCGTGAGGCACGTGGTTGGGTGTGCGAGTGAGAGCACACCTGTAATTGTCACAGAGGAGGTGACCGAGAAGGGGGCGCGAAGAGGTGTTTTGGTGAGGTGTGCGGACGACGAATGTGTGCCAAGGTGTTCGGTGGTCAGGTGTGTGACCAAGTCTGTGAGCGGAATGAGTGTACCTGGGTGTGTTGGAGAAGGTGCAATGACAAGGAGCATGGGAACAGCTGGGTGTATGAGCAAGGAAGGGGTAGCGTATGCATGTGAGCATGCAGGTGAGGCATCGACGGTAACCGGGTTAGCGGTTAGAACGACATTTAGCCGAATCGGGCCCTCGGTGCGTGCCGGGCTTTGCGTGCCGCGAGAACCAGCGGGGATCCAAACCGCGGCGGGTCCGAAAGGACCGCCGTACGCGATCCACGCTGGGCCTCGCTTTGAACGGCCGCGTCCGTGCTCCACTAGGCGGAGCGGGCAGCCCGATAGGAAGGGTCGTCATGGCGACCACTTTTTGTTAAGGCGTTCCGGCAGGTCGAGATCGGGCAATTGGATGGCTCCACGCCGAGGTGGTGCGTGGGATCTCGGCCCGGGTAAACCTCCTTCCCTGCACCGAATGTCGGACGCATCCAACCGCCGGTACCAAAGAACCCGCATTCATTGCTCGGCTGTACGAAGCCGGGCTGTAGACGTGAATTGGCGCACCGAGAGGATCTAATAAGTAGACGGGTGATGAGGTTAGTGTTTTGGACCCAAAATTAGAAAAAGGCAAAATTTGATGATTGGTACGGTGATTGGCAGATGATTGGGAAAAATTTTGATTTGTTGGATTTGGACGAGCGAAATTGATAGTAGGACCTCCCCGATGTGGTGGGATGGCAAATCCACCATCCCTCACAGAGGGGGGCAAAGGAGCACTAGAGTTATGGGGTGTATGGCAGTGAAAACTAGCCCGGGTGGGTTAGGATATTGTGTGTAGGGCCCTAGAAGATGACATTAGGTAACGTTAAGATTAGTTAGTGACAAGGATACCTGTAGTGGGGACGCAGGTAGATTAGTGTGGATGATAATGACGTGGTATGTGCTTAGTTTAAAGGGAAGACGGGGAGCACTAAGTTAGCAGGGTAACAGGTAGATGAGATGATGCCGTGTGAGTGTTGGAGGTGTATTCAAGTGTATTGAGCAGTGTGTGAGGATTGAACAGGTGTGATTGCACAGGTGTGCAACTGAACAGGTGTATGGAGCAGTGTAGGAGGGAGTAGTGGTGATTGCGTGTGGTGTTGACCAAATGGTCCAGGAAGAGGAGGAGGGTGCAGGTGGCACCAGGTGATTGCACAGGTGTGCAACAACAGGTGTATGTGGCTATGTGGAATAAATGGTTGTGTGGAATACATGGAGTGTGGAATATATGGAGTATTGGAATGGATGGTCGTGGAGTGAGTATGCTGGAAATTGTGGAGTGGAGTGGATGGTGCGAAGGTGTGAATGGGGGAAGAGTAGACCCCCATCACGAATACCTGGGGCGGGTAGTGTAAGTGTTAGGTAGAGGGTATAGGTAAATTGTAGTTGGATATTGGCATCTGTGGTGCGGGTGGAAGAATGATGTTCGGATGGGTGCATTAGTGTTGTGGAAATGGCTGGGCGTGTAGCCTGTTAGTGTGTGTAGTTGGTTTGGGCACTCCACCACTGTGAGGATGTCGGCCAGGTGAGGCCGCAAGTGGGCTCTGGGAGCCGGTAGTTGTGGATGGGGCCCGAGGATCCGGAGGACGGACCCGGGTAGCCCAGTGCCAGAGGGCACCAAGGGGTGACAGAGCCAGGAGGGGCCTTCCCCAGTTAGTTAGGTTAGGGTGAGGAGCTAGGTAAGCTCGGGTGGCAACTGCAGTGGTGGAGGTGTGCAGGTGGGTAGACCTGCTGGGAGAGATACACGTCACAGCCCAGAAATTGTGCAAGGGCACCGGGAGATGAATCGGGGGAGTGAGACCCCAAATTGAGAAGCACCACAGTTTGGTCAATGGGAATTGGTTTTTAGAACCCATAGTGTAAGTGGCCAATGGATTGGCAGGGAAAGACCCCGGGTAGAGTAAAGAGTGTTAAAGTCATTTAGAGGGTAGGTAGGATGAAGGATCTCCTCGCAGCATCTGCATCCACTCACCTGAGGTGACAGGACCTCCACACCATGCCAGGTTGTTTAATTATTTTGGATGCAAATGTTTGGAAGGTGAGACGCATCATGACGTGTGTGTGACATTGTGCTTGATGTTCCATCTCTTCCTCCTTATGAGGATTGATGATGAATTGGGTGATGGCAAATTTTGAAGTAGAGGGATTGTGGAGACGAATTTGGTATAAGGAAAATAAGGGGAAGACGTGATGGTAGCGACGGATTGGTAATGTGTAGATTTTGTACATATGGGGTAAGGGCAAGGGTAGTGTAGGTGACAGGGGGGTGACGTACGGTAGGGACGAGCTTTCTCACTTCGCCCTCCGTACGCATTTCGCCTTGCATTGCCTTATTGATGTGTGCCCTTGCGACCTTACCCCTCGCTCATTTGTCTCTTTTGTCTCCCACATGACCTGTGCGCCATTGGGCGCCGAGGGGAGCGTGCGTGAGTCCTCCATTGTGCGCCCGGAATTCCCAGAACCAGCTGTCTGCATCGATGCACCACATGATGGACCACATGTCGGTGGCCGAGCACCACTTATGGACCCCATGGGTTGGGGCATGGCCCCTCTGCTGGAACCGGCCATGAGGGCCCGAAATCTTGCTGGCGGACCTTGGCCACAGGGCACCGATGCCCCACAGGTGAACCACACGTAGTCGGCCCTGTGGGCCATAAATAAAATAAAATAAAAAGGACACATTGGGTGCATTTTTCAGTTCAAATAGGCCGCCAGTAAGAAAAGCAAAAGAAAAAGACAACATCTGGAAGAACAAATAATAATAGCCAGCAGAGGGAGCCGAAGAGCAAGAGACCACCTGCAGGGTTAGGGGTTGTTGATTTATATTTATTATTGAACATGCATTGAACACTGATGAACTGTGGTGACTGCACCGATTGGTGCTTGAGGGTGTGTTGGTGCGTTATAGGTGCTTTCATGGTGCATTGATGCAGAGCAGACTGTCTCCCCCCCAGAAAGAACAATTACAGGTCCTGGGTTAGTTTTGTAAATAAAAGCAGAGTCATTGTAAATAATGCTCCCCACCGTCAATGTATAGTTTGAAGACCATTCCGCAATTCGGTTAACTGTGGGCGTAAGTCTGTTAGGCAGGGTGCAATGGAGCAGCGGGACACATTTATTTATGTTTTAAAAACTGTCGCACTCAGGGTCAGGTTAAAAGTAGAGGGAACTACACCTACGTGTCACACTAAATAAAAGTTGTAGGCCGGGAGGTGCCTAAGAGGAGGAGGGTGCAGTGTTGCGGATATGAGGACTGTATTTTTTTGATTGTGTGTATTATTATTTTGCTTGAGTCTGCGCCTCCTGCCTCCGGAGCTGTGTAAAGGTCAAAGGGCGTCCCATAATTAGTCCATAAAGCATCCACACCACAGCTAATCATAGAATACCCCTGTTCGATAGCTTATATCTTATTATGTGTTTTAGGGTAAGGCTGTGTCTCCCATTAATTGAAATACTCCATTGCACCAGTGAAAGAGATAGATTCCCTTCATTCCCATTCCCAAAACTTCCATTCCCCCTTTTCGTCAATTGCCATTCGCATTGCCAACTGCATTTTGGGCGGTTTTCTCTTCATCCGCCATTGACCACGAGGCAGGGTTGGGGAAGAAAGGCGGGTCCCCACCTCGTCATAGAGGGGAGGAGTGAGTCAGCCCCACTCAACCAACCACGAACAAGGGGTTGGACTTGGAGAGGGTGTGGAAAGAAAGATCGAAGAGGCTCGCGAAGGTTGAGGGGCGGGGCCTATATAACCCGCAGGCAGGGCGTTTCCCAAGCAGCAGACGGGAGATGAACCATTACAGAGAGACGAGAGGGAGTCCAAGGAGTTGAGTCCGAGAGAAGTCCAGAGTTGCGCTGCAGATCGAGCCACCGAAACTGCACTTACTGCAGCTCGAGCCACTGCAACTGCATTTTACTGCAGCTGGAGCCACCGAAACTGCAGCCACAGCAGCGTGAGGCCTGGACGGCAGTTTGGAGCAGGGCCGCGAAGGAGCGGCGGCTGCCCAACGAGTCGATCGGTTGCAGGACCAGTTGGACCTCCCTATCCCGCCAGCCATTCATCTCCCGCCAGTCCTATCATCATTCCCCGCGTGAGTCTGTCCTTGTTTGTTCTGTCCCTGGGTTAATTAAGACTGTAGGTAAGCTAGCATTGCACTGTGTATCTAATCTCGTCTGTAAATAAACGTGACTGCTTTCTTCTTGATTATATGTGTAAATAATAAACCCAATTACTCTTTTTCTCGTCTTATTCCTTTTCCTCTTTGCATTCGGTCGCTTTAGAGTTTTCCCGATTGAATAGCGGTGGCGCGATCCGGCCAAAGTTTGGGGCAAATCGGGTATTAGTCGGGGAATAACTGTTCGGCCGCGATTACACCACCGCTCGGTCAAAATAACATCTTAACCGTGTCCGTAACAATATATATATATAAATACATACACATACTTGAGTAGAAGATACCTTTTGAAGAGATAGATAGGGTTGGTGGGGTTGGTTCTAACAAAGCAACAGCTTTCGCAAATAGTTAGACAATATTGTTACGTTTGTAAAGGGTAGGCAATACCTTCGTCCAAGTAGAATTGTATAGATTAGTGCGCTCCGACTGTCGTGAAGAAGAAGAAACCTCGATGTATGATAAGTAGAATATTTGTGTAGACCGGATGTCGTGTAAGTGTATCTTCGTCCCCATGAGAGGGGTGGGATTTGTTAATTAGCAAGGGATTATGGGTAATTAATCCCCTGTATGTAATTGCCTCTAATATTTTCCTGTGTTCCTTATGACACTGCACTACAGACACCTAGTAAGAAATCGGCCATTATCCACACTAATTAAAAACCAACCCAAAACCAGGCATGAAGCATCACTGTGGGTAACACCGACTTGGTGAGCACACGGGACAGGCAGGGCCATGAGCCACGCCCCAAAGAGCAGTGATTGGTCCGGGATTTGATTGGCACAAAGACTGGTAAGATGAGACTCGCTGATAGGAGCGGACACAGAGACGTCGTGGGATGACATCAGAGTACAAAATAGTTAGAGCGGCGGACATTTTCTCTCTTGGGTCCGGACTTTGTTGGTGAACGGTCACCGAAAAGCTCTCTCTCAGCATCGACATTTTATCCCTCTCAGCATCGACATTTTATCTCTCTCAGCATTGACGTCCTCTTGGTTCTTCTCGTTCTGGACCCCATAGCGATGGTCACACTTTGCTCTCTTGCGCAAGGAAGATTCATCGTGGGCAGTCGTGTTCCGACATCTTGATAGTGGTCGTGAGGAGGCGGAACTGCAGTTTCCCAAGCAAGAACGACGAGTGGACAGGCGCTGCCTGCTCGGTCGCTTTGCGCGCGGAGCCCGGGGAGAGGGGGCCGCAAGGAGGGCCTACTACGCGCCAACGAGCGCGTTTTCGAGCGCAAAGACGCAAAGGCCTCAGATGATCTTGATGGTTCCTGACGAGATACACCAGCTGCTTTGAGCTAAGTGCCACAAATAACGCATATTTATTTTTCAGTTATATTTCCCTTTGTCTGAATTTGGGTCTGTGAGGGAGCGCTCTGGAGGTTGAAAGAGATGACAGTACGGGAGGCATTAAAAGAGAGGCTGAGTAGGGTAGAGGATGATGTGGTTGAGCTTGAAAGTGGTTGGATGTCAATGAAAGCTAGTCTGTTGGGAGCCGTTGGTGAGGTATGTGGATGGACAAAAGGACCACCGAGGCACTCGAAAACATGGTGGTGGGATGATTAAGTTGGAAAGAGGATTGACAAGAAGAGGAAGAAGTTCAAGGAGTGGCAGAAGGCGAAGGGTACGGGAGCAGAAACAGCAGAGCATGAAAGTTATAAGGCAACCAAGAAGGCTGCAAAGAAAGAGGTAGCAAAGGCGCAGGAGGCATGTAGGAAAATGTTTGGAGAACGCTTGGATTCGGAAGAGGGTCAGAGAGCAGTATTCAGGATTGCAAAGCAGATAGCGAAAGAGAGGTGTGATGTGATGGGGGTGAGTTGCTTGAAGGATGAAGTGGGACAAATCGTTGTCGACCCAGATGGAATTAAAGGAAGATGGAAAAGATATATGGAAATGCTGTTGAATACAGAGAATGAATGGGATGGCAACATAGAGGGTAACCCAGTTTTAGGACCGGCAGAGAAGATAACTGAGAAGGAAGTTGAGGAAGCGATAAAAGCAATGAAGAGTAGAAAAGCGGGAGGGCCGACGGGAGTTGTGGGAGATATATTGAAGGCAGCAGGAAGTTGGGGTGTGAAGAGAATGACAGAGATCTGTAATCTGGTGGTGAAAGAAGGCCGCATTCCAGTGGATTGGGAACTAAGTACCTTCGTCCCTCTATACAAGGGGAAAGGTGACCCTCTGGAGTGTTGCTCGTACCGAGCGATAAAGTTATTGGAGCATGGAATAAAGGTATTGGAAAGGGTGTTGGAGAGGAGGATAAGGAAGAAAGTGAAGATCGACGAAATGCAGTTTGGATTTATGCCAGAAAGAGGAACGACAGACGAGCTTTTCATTATGAGGCAGTTGCAGGAGAAGTACATGGAGAAGAGGAAGAAGTTGTTTCTTGGGTTTGTTGATCTGGAGAAAGCATTCGATAGGGTTCCATGCAAAGTACTGACATGGGCATTGAGGAAGTTAGGAGTGGAGGAATGGTTGATCAGAGTTGTGATGGCAATGTTCAAAAGAGCGTGCACAGCTGTAAGGACGAAGGACGGGAACAGTGGTGAGTTTGAGGTGAAGGTGGGAGTGCATCAGGGGTCGGTACTAAGTCCCTAACTATTTGTAGCTGTGATGGAGGTGCTGGCTCAGAACGTAAAGGAGGGTTTACCGTGGGAGTTGTTGTATGCAGATGATCTGGTGTTGATTGCGGAATGTATTGATGGACTGAAGGAGAAGATGAACAAGTGGAAGGAATGTATGGAGACAAAATGTCTGAAGGTGAATATCGGAAAGACGAAGGTGATGGCAAGTGGTAAAGCATGTCGTGAGGTGGAAAGAACTGGGAAGTGGCCCTGTGCTGTGTGTAGGAAGGGTGTCGGAGTGAACTCCATTCAATGTACAATGTGCGCTGAGTGGGTTCATCAAAAATGTAGTGGTCTGAGAGGGTCATTAACCAGTGTGGCAGCTACATTCAAATGTAAGGTGTGCACAGAGGGAGCTGCAGATGGAGGAAATGTTGAGTTGGATCTTGGAGACGGCGTGAAGCTGGAAGGTGTGAAAACATTTTGCTACCTCGGAGACATGCTGAATGGAGAAGGTGGATCAGACTCGGCAACGTTTGCTCGAGTGAGATGTGCATGGAAGAAGTTGTGGGAACTGAGTGGCATGCTGATGAGGAGGGGAGTGTCGTTGAAGCTGAAGGGAAAGGTGTATACTGCATGTGTGAGAAGTGTTATGATTTATGGGAGCGAGACATGGGTAATGAACGTAGAGCAGCAACGAAGGTTGGAAAGGGTGGAAATGCGAATGGTTCGATGGATGTGTGGAGTATCGTTGAGAGAGAGGAAGACAAATGATGAATTGTGAAAGATGATGGGAATAGAGCCTGCGATTGATGCTGTGAAGAGGAACAGGTTGAGATGGTTTGGTCATGTGTTGAGGAAGGATGAAAGTGACTGGTTGAGAAGAGTGATGGAAATGAATGTAGAATGAAGTAGAGGACGGGGAAGACCGAGAAAGACTTGGCTAAAGATGGTGGAAGAAGAAATGCGGGCAAGGGGGTTAACAAGGAGAGATGCAGTAAATAGGGCAAAATGGAGAAGATTGTCATGGCGATCGCAAGGCTAACCCACGCTCTAGCAGGGAAAATGGCCTTTAAAATGCATGTTGTTGTTGTTGTTGTTGTTGAGGGTGCGCTCTGATTAGGAATATAGTTTTATCGTGTTTTTCTTTGTTTCCGGCATATTCTTTAATAAATCCGGTATCTTTGTACATTATAATTCCGTGTCGGTTTCAGTCGATTTATTGCAGAGCCGAAGACGTCGGGTAGACTCGTGAAGGTAACCTCTTCGGCTTCTCCCCCCCCCCCCCCCCACCCCCTCGCCCCCACATGTATTCTCTGCTATATTTTGACTTAATGCCCCGGAGTGTTAAGCTCACTTGATCCTCCGTGTGACCCTGCGGTGTTCACCAGAGGGTAGACACATGACAATATTAAATTAACATTTGACATTTAACTGTCCCCCCCCCCCCCCACTCTCCTTTCGCCCTTCCCCTCTCTCTCCTCCCACCCTCCGCCCCCCCTGTACTTACTCCTGCGCCCCCTATCCTCTCCCCCTCTCCGCTCCGCCTTTCCTCGCCTCTCCTCTGCCTCTGTCTTCCCCTGCCTTCCTCCTTTCCTCTCCCCCAATCTCTCCTCTCCCACAATCTCTCCTCTCCTCCCACCTCGCGAGGAGGACAGAGAGTTAGGGTTCTGAGGGGTGAGTGGGTGAAGGAGGGGAGATGGACAGAGTTGGGAGGTGGAGGTTGATAATTTGAGGTGGAGTGGTTGGGTTATGTCGGTGGGTGGGAGAGGAAAATTGAGAAGTTGTGGTGGGTCAGGGTTAATGGTGGGGGAGGGATTGGGTTGGGAGTTTGAAGACTTGGAGTGCGGAGGTGATTGAAGTCTTTGTGGTGGAGGAGAGGTTGAAACGTGCGATTTGGGACTGGGGGTTGATGACTTGGGATTTGTGAGGCATGGGGGACGGGTGACTTGAAGTCACATTTTACATTGTGTGGATGTTCCATGGGTTGCAGCTCGTCCACTATAATATTGTCGCATTGCCGGCGATTAAGATCACCGGTGACGGACAGCCGAAAGAGTTTTTTTTACTCCCGAGGTGTCCGGCCGAAAATGGTGGTTCTGGCACGCGCGAGATGAAAGGTTGCGAGACGTTTATCTGGCGAAACACACGGGTTTATTCCCGAACCCACAAAACATGCAAACACCACAATAAATTCAACAAATAATTTTATGAAAATAAAGCAAGGGGTGAAAATGTCGAAATAAATGTTGAAGTAAATTATATTCCGAACTGAGGTACCTCCACATACGAACTCAAATACGATCACACAGGGGAAAATGAAATAAAATAAAACCACTTCAGCCGGCACTTGGCTTTGGCCTCAATGAGTTCTTTTGATGAGGTCGGCAGTGGCCGTTGAAGCTCGAGGCTCGAAGCTCAAAGCCTCCCTCCGAGGGGAAGCTCAGAATGGTGGCAGCGCCGCACGTCGATGGTCGCCCTGGTGGCCAGCTCGGGAGGATTGCCTCCTTATTTTCTCCACCGCTCTTTTATTGTTGCCATTGTGGGGGAAGGACAGCGCAGCCCCCAGTGCCCCCGCAGACCACCACCGCTAAAACGTCCTCACGCTGGTTCCCAAATAAAAACCACTCTCCTTTTCACATACAAAAAATGGCCAGCGTCTTGTTCGATCAGAGACTCGTATTTACTCCTGAGAGCCAATCGTCTCGTTCGCCTCTTAGTTCGCCCGGCCCACATCCCACGGTTGAATCACGCCCCTCGGGGCGTGGCCTCACGGCTTTTCTTGACCACCCATTTCTCCACCTCTCGTGGGTGGCCTTTCGCCTATTCGGTCCTTTGGGCGGGGCTTAGTCCGGGAACCTGTTTGCTTGCAGTTGGTGGTAAATGTTGTTTAAAGGTGGCTTTGCATGGCCAGCCATGTCAGCAGAAACGTGAGGGGAAAATTACAGAGGGAAAGCATTCACTAGGGAAAACTAGCCTTAGACCCTAGCGATAATTAGCACAATACCACCCCCCGTGTGATGTACACATAAACAACCTTGAGCTACAGTTACCCTACTTACTGTACATCCAGATTTCTCCTACGCGTTACATGGTCTAAGCTATTCCCTTTACTATGGTATGCTTTCACCTACCCCCATAAACGTAACAATATTCTCCACTAGTTGCTCTGAAGCTCTATCTGTCCAGGGCAGAGCTTGGCTTACTAGCCTGACTCCACCCAGAATGCAAACTGAAGACAATCAAGTCACATGTCCACCATATTGGTTGCTACAGCTAAGCCTCAGGCTTCAGGCCTCTGTTGTGCATTTGAAGATTGAACAACGCATCTTCTATCATGAAAGAACAGTACATTTTGATGACCTTTTTTGGGAGCGATTGAGACAACAGTCTATTAGCTGCAGTACACTATCTAAAGAAAGACTTTATACACTCAACCAAGAGTTGAGTTTGTGTACATTTACATGTGTACTAACAATGCTTTGTCTATCACAAAAGAAAAGGTACGTTTTTATTACATGTGCAGAGGAAAGAAATGGTCACGCATAATAATTGAAGCCTTTAATTAATTTAAAAAAAACACTCCAACCCATCCTTTTGAAGGCCTTTTATGAAAAACATCGGCGGAAAAAATGGAATGTTGTTGCAAGTAATTTCAGTTTTCGCCCAAGTTTTCAAGGCTAACAGTATGCAAACACAGTATTTATAAACATGCTGTATTTCACACGTGCATGGATATGCACTGTTTCATACATTATGTGAATTAAAGAAATTGTGTACATTACATCATTTCTGGATCTGACGAACTGCCAGTTCCCATTTTGTAAAACTCTACGTGCAACTTCTAACTCTACATGTCCAAGTGTCATTCATGTCTATGCCTGTGGGTTTCCCAAGAGTACTGCATAGCCTGCTAGTTAAGAAGTAAACTATGTCCTTTTATTCAAACATAATTGAGGCTGTAGTAAGAAGATAAATAAAAAACTAACAGGGTATTTTTATTATTTTGAATGCAGCCCATGGCTGCTGGTTGCATCATTATTGGGAGGGTGGCTGTGCAGTGATGCAGTGCCCTCCGTTTCCAGTGAGCTGGTACTCATTTTGCCGACCTCAAAAGGATTACAGGTTGAGTCAATCCACCCGGTGTTGTTTAACGGCACCACATGGGCTCAAACTCAAGACGCTGAGATTTTAAGACAGCAACCTTAACCGTTAAACACCAGGCTTAACATTAAGGTGAGGGTTGGGGTTATTATGGTGAAGGTTGGGGTTGGGGTTCGAGTTAGGGTGAGGGTTTGAGGTAGGGGTAGGGATTAGGGTTAGGATGAGGGTTGGAATAAGGATGATGAATGGGAGTGGAGGTAAGACTTAAGGTTAGAGGTAATATTTCGGAGTTGGATACAAAAAAAATCTCCCTGAGCAAGTGCAGTGAAATAAGTTTTAAAAGGTTTAGTTGTCATAACATTGTGACGAAGTGGAAATGTGGTGCAAAAGAGGATCGATTGGGTTTGTTTTGATCACTGTATCCAATTGAACGCTCGTTTTTAGTTTATTTAAGCAAGAGAACGTTGAAGTTCTTTGAAAAAAGATTATTTCAAATAGAAACAGCCTTCAGATAAGTACCGTATGCCATGTTTTGAAAGAGGCCTACATTACTTTATCACGTTATTTTTCTGCCCTTTCATAGCGTGTTATCCAAGAGTATCACTCCAGTGTAAGGAAAACTTCACGACTGTACTAAATAATAGTGTACACTGCGATGTATGAGCCCGTCGAGCTTCCCATCTGATAAACCGAAAAAAGAGATCAAATATACAACTGATGCAGCAAAGCAAATTGCGTACCTGCAATCGCGTGCATTGACGTGCAGTTCAAGGTTTCGAGCGGTGAAGGAGTCGATCATGACTGTGTTATCAGTGGCTTTGAAAACAATTCTCAGTGAACCTGGAGCATACTTGATGTTGCGATCACACTCCATGTACGTAATAAGTGCTCCTGCAGCTGCCAGGCAGTAATACCTCGTGGAGAGAAAACAAGAGTCTTTGGGTGGGGTGACTGCTGAGCCGTCAAAACGCCATAAGTAAAACACATTGCTCTTTTATGACTCGATTGTTTCAACTTATATTTTCAGTTTTTCGACCCCTAGACCGGGTTTTGCAATCACGCGTGTGTGATGTTGATGGTAATTTCCACATGCGGTTTTCAGAAGGTGGAACGGAGCCCTCCCTAGTCTCAAAGTATCCACCTGTCTGTGGGCGTGTGTATATATGTGTGTGTGCATACAAATTGCTGTTGTCGATTGCCATCTCCACATGTGGGTGGTTTCAGGAGATGGATCGGAGACCTACCAGGTATCAAAGTATCCACGTTGTGTGTGTGTGTGTGTGTGTGTGTGTGTGTGTGTGTGTGTGTGTGTGTGTGTGTGTGTGTGTGTGTGTGTGTATGTGTGTGACATTGGTTGTTATCTCCATTTGCGGATTTCAGGAGGTGGAACGGAGTTCTCCCAGGACCCAAAGGATTTTTTTTCGAAGTTTTGTCCCAAGGGCTCTTTTCAGGATAGTCTCCAAACCCCAGATTGCCTCCAGTTGTAATTAATTTGTGTTACTATTCCCGGGGATGGTTTTTTAAATCTCACTGAGGTTCGTACTTCTTTATCATTCTTGTTGCTCCGATTATCACTGGTACAATTTCGATGCTCTTCAACTTCCAAGATCTCTTGACCTAATTTTTGAGGTCCTGGTATTTGGTCATTTTCTTTATTTCTGCGTGCTTCGGCCAAAATCGCTGGGTACTGATATCTCATCATCAATGCTGTCTTTTCCTTTTTGTTCCCGAGTACAATGTCCAGACGCAATGCTTTGTTTTTGATGTTCACGCTCGGTGGAACCATTAGGTCGTACATGAGCATGATCTCCTCATTTTCAATGATTGCCCTTGGTTCGTGTTTCCACGAGTTTTCTGGTACTGGGATGTTTACATTTTTGCAGATATGCCCATGAATTACTTTGCATACTTTGTTGTGCCGTTGTGTGTAAAGTTGTTCTGATAATAGTTTTTTGCATCCTGAGAGCAGGTGACTTGTACTTTCTGTTTCTGTCTTGCAGAATCTACACTTGTCTATCTGGCTCAGTTCCGCAATCTTTTTAAATCCATTGGTGTAGTGTCCTTGATCTTGGACATTTATTGTGATTAGTTCATGCATCCCAGTTGAGCTGACCTCTTCTTAGCCATTCCAAAGAGCCTTCTTTGTCCATCCCCACTCTGTCCAATTTTTTTTTCCTGCTCTTTTGTCATTCTCCCAGTTGTTGGTGTATATTTCTTGATATTTATTTTGTCTTTTTTGCAATTGTTGGGACTGTATTTGTTAGCGTTTCATTTTCCTGTGCACACCTGTTTTTGGAAATTATTTGCAAGGTGAGTTAGGGATACTTTTCATGTTTATTGTGTTAATGTTTGTTTACAAATTGCATCCGATAGTCTGTGGAGCATTCCACATACTCAGCCAGTCCTACACTCATCGGTCTATGCACCTAGTTGAGTTCCATCAGGCCGCTCTCTCCCTCTTGTCCTGGCCAGTGCATTCTTGGGATGCACTGGCTTTTGTAAAACATTTTTTGGATGGTAAGGAGTTTTCTTGTTTTGATGTCTAACTTGTTGATTTCTGATTGGGGCCAGTTTATTATTCCGCCGCTATATTGGAACACTGGTACTGCGAGCAGGTCTATGGCTTTGATTTTGTTTCTTGGGGAGAGGTATGTTTTCAGGATCAGCTTTGTTCTACGTAGTATTCTTTGGTGATTGTTTTGCACATTTGTTTGTGACATATTTTGTGGCCATCTTCTACTCCGAGGTATTTGTATGATGCTTCGTTTTCTAACTGCTGTAATGTTGTTTCAAGGTCAATTTTTATGTTGTCTGGTTTGTTCGTTTACCTTGAACAACTGTGCACTTGGCGCACTTGTCTAATCCAAATCCCATTTGAATATTCTCAGGAAAACTGTTTACTAGTTTTAGTTGTTCTGTAAATTATTTTGTCATTTGGCGAGAAGAGCTTTAAATCATCCATGTATAGTAGATGTGCCACCTTTCCTATTTCTTTGGATGTTCGTCTATTGGTTGTTATGGTGCATCAGTGTCCTTGTTCATTGATTAAGTTACTTAGTGGGTCCAGAGCCAGACAAAAGAGAAGAGGGGAAAGACTGTCTCCCTGGAAGATTCCACGCCGTATCTTCACATCTGGGATTCCAATATTTCCTTCAGAGTGCTGTAATATCAACGTGGTATTCTAGAGCTCCATTGCTTTCTCAGTCAGTTTGATTATTTGGGGATTGATTTTGTATATTTGCATGCATTTTATCATCCACAAATGTGGGACACCGCCAAAAGCTTTCTTATAGTCTTTCCAGTCGGTGGACAATTTAGTTATTCGCAGTGTGTGTGTGTGTGTGTGTGTGTGTGTGTGTGTGTGTGTGTGTGTGTGTGTGTGTGTGTGTGTGTGTGTGTGTGTGTGCAAACCGTAACATTTTTTGCCATTTTAGATTTCAGCATCAAAATTTCAACAATACACTGTCCAAATAAAGGGATGAATAATCTGTCTTATAAATGAAGGTTTTTGGGCATAATTTAGGTTGTAACGTGACTTTTCATGGTTGACGAATGTGAAAATACAGAATTGTCACCTGTCATTTTGACTGGCTTTTCTGCTATTAGTAACTACAAACAGCCCTTATTATCCCAACCAGAGAACAAATGCGAGAAACAGCTGCGCGAGACAGTAATGATAATAGTACAAAATGATGGTGATAATAAGAGTAACAAGCGTTACGCCTAGGTCCCCCGTCGGGGAAGTGATGTGAGTTGACAAAGTGGAAGACGCAGAAAACATGCAATGATTTGATATTTCGCTCACAAGGGTCAGAAATACATCGAGGCGGCCATCTTGGATTTTGACGTGGCGACCCAATTTTCAATAGCGTTCTTC
Source organism: Myxine glutinosa (assembly GCF_964187855.1). Classification (NCBI taxonomy): domain Eukaryota; kingdom Metazoa; phylum Chordata; class Myxini; order Myxiniformes; family Myxinidae; genus Myxine; species Myxine glutinosa. Next base: position 34,276,421 of record NC_136263.1, read on the forward strand.
CTTATGCCGAGAAACACCCACACACCAGATTATAAGTTGGTACTTCGCTTATTTTTCAAGATATTTCGCACACAAGGTTCAGACATATATACAGTATATATATATGGTGGCGGCCATCTTGGGTTTAGACGTGGCGACCCAATTTTCAATAGGTTTCTTCCTTATGCCTAGATACACCCACACACCAGATTAGAAGTTGGTACTTCGCTTATTTTTCAAGATATTTCGCTCACAAGTTTCAGACATATATATATATATATATATATATGGTGGCGGCCACCTTGGGTTTAGACGTGGCGACCCAATTTTCAATAGGGTTCTTCCTTATGCCGAGATACACCCACACACCAGATTAGATGTTGGTACTTTGCTTATTTTTCAAGATATTCCGCTCACAAGGTTCAGACATACATGGCGGTGGCCATCTTGGATTTTAACGTGGGTTGCACCAGAACACCAAATTCGAATGCGGTCCTTCGCTTACACACGCACGCACGCACGTACGCACGCACGCACGTACGCACGCACGGGAAAACCATAGTCCCCGTTTCGCTCCGCGGTGCGACGGGGCACAAAAATGATAACTAGAATGGCATTAGGTAGAGCGTTTACCACAGCTCGGCTGAACAATTTACATTTTGTATACTACCGATAGGCCAGGTGTGGATTCCCACCTGAACCAAAATCGAATCGGCTTGTTCTTGTCAGCTAACCAACTCATTCACCAACTTTTGTCCTAACTAGTCTATAACCTCTTGAAACATCATGATGTATATATATATATATATATATATATATATATATATATATATATATATATATATATATATATATATATATATATATATATATATATATATATATATATATATATATATATATATATATATATATATATATATATATATATATATATATATATATATATATATATATATATAATCGTTAGATTAAATAAGACGCGGACGTAGCTTCAGGACGTCGATCTTTAATTGTCGACAAGCTTTCGACCAACAAAGGTCTTCTTCTAAGTCTACAAAAACAGCAGGCATATATATCAGTCAAGTATGTATGGTGATATGTGTGTGAGATGTGTGATGTGTGTAGAAAATGCATACAGAAGGAAGAGCCACGCCAAAGTTCACTCACCAGCCCCAAGTTCAACGGAAGTGACCGTTTGTGTTACAGTTAGGGTGCACGTGCATATACAAATATAGAGATATACATACATAAACACACAAGCATATATTCATATCCCATTTATATTCATATAATATATTTATATATTTATATAAATGACATATAAAGGTAGAATGAATGAATGAATGAATGAATGAATGAATGGGTTACGGTTAACAATTTGATTGGGTTGATGTGGGAACATGCTTTAGTCATCAAAATTTATGCCATGAGGGACTTTTGTCCGAAGTTTATGTATCCAAAAGGACTCACGTTTCAGAATCGTGGTGTGTGATCGATTTGTGATTGATTCAATGGCAGAGATCTGAATGTCATTTATAGAGTGATCCGGTTGATTAAAGTGTATCGTGTAAGGTAGAGATTTGCCCTGACTGGTGTGGAAGTTATTGATATCTGACCGGGTGTTATTAAATCGTGTGTAGAGTGTATTTTCAGTTTTTCCAACATATTGTTTGGTGCACTTTTGGCAAGTGATTAGGTATATGACCCATGTAGATTTGCAGTTCATATAGGAGGTGATGGGGAATTTTTGTCCAGTGCTAGAACTACAGAATTTGTTTCCTTCTAGTAAATGCTTGTGAATAATGCATTTGTTTGCTGTGCATTTATAGAAGCCAGGGATCCTAGTTTCTTTGTTGTGGGGCTGTGGGTGCTTTGCTTTTACCAAGAGGTCCCTGAGTGTCCGACCACGTCGAAATGATGTTAGTGGAGGTTGAGGAAATGTGGTGCCGAGTGTTTCTGATTGATGGAGGAGAGGAAGGGCCTTATTCAGAATACTTGGCAATTGGGATGAGGTAGCAGAGTAGGTGGTTACCAGTGGGACACGGTTAGTTGCAGGTTTGGGTTTGTAAGTCAGAAGGTCTGCTCTCGGTATGTGTTTTGCTCGGGTTATTGCTTCTTGCACCGAGTGAGGGTCATAGTTTCTTGCAATGAAATGTGTTTCTAATTGGCAGAGAGAAGTTTCTTCTGCCATTTTTGTTGAGCAAATGCGTCTTACTCTGAGTGCTTGACTGTATGGTATGCTTGCAATTGTATGTTTAGGATGAGATGAAGAAGGGAGAAGGTAAGAGTGAGTGTCTGTTGGTTTGGTGTATAGTTCTGTTTTGAGTCTGTTATTTTGAAGCGTGAGTGATGTGTCTAGAAAGTGAACTTCGGACTGTGAGCTGTCGAATGTGAACTTGATGGTCGGATGAATCAAATTTAATTCATTTTGGAATTGGGTGAGACTACGGGGGGATTTTGACCAGATGAACTGGATGTCATCAATATAACGTACCCAGGATTTTTCCAAGATTCCGTGATGAGGTTGTGCATTGATCTTGGCCTCTATCATTCCCATGAAGATGTTAGCATACGATGGTGCAACAGGGGTACCCATAGCGGTACCTTGAGTTTGAATGTAATGTCGTCCGTTGAATTGGAAATTATTCAGTTTGAGTGTCAGTTCTAATAGGCGCATAAGGTCTTGAGTAGGTGGTATTGGGACTTGTCGTGTATCGAGGGCTTTGCGGCATGCAGACAGGCCTTCTGAATGTGGAATATTAGTGTAGAGGGATGTAACATCTGCTGTGACTAAAATGGTTTGGGAGTTGAAAGGTGAGTATATTCTGTTCAATCCTTGGATGTGGGTCAGAAAACTGGTTGTGTCCTTGAGGTATGAGGAGAGCTTCATGGGAATGATAGAGGCCAAGATGAATGCACAACCTCATCACGGAATCTTGGAAAAATCCTGGGTACGTTATATTGATGACATCCAGTTCATCTGGTCAAAATCCCCCCGTAGTCTCACCCAATTCCAAAATGAATTAAATTTGATTCATCCGACCATCAAGTTCACATTCGACAGCTCACAGTCCGAAGTTCACTTTCTAGACACATCCCTCACGCTTCAAAATAACAGACTCGAAACAGAACTATACACCAAACCAACAGACACTCACTCTTACCTTCTCCCTTCTTCATCTCATCCTAAACATACAATTGCAAGCATACCATACAGTCAAGCACTCAGAGTAAGACGCATTTGCTCAACAAAAATGGCAGAAGAAACTTCTCTCTGCCAATTAGAAACAGATTTCATTGCAAGAAACTATGACCCTCACTCTGTGCAAGAAGCAATAACCCGAGCAAAACACATACCGAGAGCAGACCTTCTGACTTTCAAACCCAAACCTGCAACTAACCGTGTCCCACTGGTAACCACCTACTCTGCTACCTCATCCCAATTGCCAAGTATTCTGAATAAGGCCCTTCCTCTCCTCCATCAATCATAAACACTCGGCACCACATTTCCTCAACCTCCACTAACATCATTTCGACGTGGTCGGACACTCAGGGACCTCTTGGTAAAAGCAAAGCACCCACAGCCCCACAACAAAGAAACTAGGATCCCTGGCTTCTATAAATGCACAGCAAACAAATGCATTATTCACAAGCATTTACTAGAAGGAAACAAATTCTGTAGTTCTAGCACTGGACAAAAATTCCCCATCACCTCCTATATGAACTGCAAATCTACATGGGTCATATACCTAATCACTTGCCAAAAGTGCACCAAACAATATGTTGGAAAAACTGAAAATACACTCTACACACGATTTAATAACACCCGGTCAGAAATCAATAACTTCCGCACCAGTCAGGGCAAATCTCTACCTTACACGATACACTTTAATCAACCGGATCACTCTATAAATGACATTCAGATCTCTGCCATTGAATCAATCACAAGTCGATCACACACCACGATTCTGAAACGTGAGTCCTTTTGGATACACAAACTTCGGACAAAAGTCCCTCATGGCATAAATTTTGATGACTAAAGCATGTTCCCACATCAACCCAATCAAATTGTTAACCGTAACCCATTCATTCATTCATTCATTCATTCATTCATCATTCATTCATTCATTCTACCTTTATATGTCATTTATATAAATATATAAATATATTATATGAATATAAATGGGATATGAATATATGCTTGTGTGTTTATGTATGTATATCTCTATATTTGTATATGCACGTGCACCCTAACTGTAACGCAAACGGTCACTTCCGTTGAACTTGGGGCTGTTGAGTGAACTTTGGCGTGGCTCTTCCTTCTGTATGCATTTTCTACACACATCACACATCTCACACACATATCACCATACATACTTGACTGATATACATGCCTGATGTTTTTGTAGACTCAGAAGAAGACCTTTGTTGGTCGAAAGCTTGTCGACAATTAAAGATCGACGTCCTGAAGCTACGTCCGCGTCTTATTTAATCTAACGATTTATTTATTCAATACAAATGAGACGCCCTGCTCGTACTTTGGAGTTTCTACTATTTCTCTTACAGTTATATATATATATATATATATATATATATATATATATATATATATATATATATATATATATATATATATATATATATATATATATATAAATATATATATATATATATATATATATATATATATTCAATATATATATTCAATATATATATATATATGTCTATATATATATATATATATATATATATATATATATATATATATATATATATATATATATATATATATATATATATATATATATATATATATATATATATATATATATATATATATATATATATGTCTATATATATATATATATATATATATATATATATATATATATATATATATATATATATATATATATATCATATATATATATATATCATATATATATATATCATATATATATATATCATATATATATATCATATATATATATCATATATATATATCATATATATATATCATATATATATATCATATATATATATATATATATATATATATTGAATATATATATATATATATATATATATATATATATATATATATATATATATATATATATATCTCGTTTTGGCCCTATGACCCAAAGGTGAAGAATCACTTTAAAAAACTTCTGGGATCTGGATTCGGACCTTCACCAAAACTGCATCAATTAATCTATGCCACACACCCAATCTGTCCACCACATTTCGGCCAAGTCCATCCATAACTTTTGAGATATCCTGTTGCAGACAAATAGACAGGGGTGAAAACATAATTACATAGAGTTATTTATGGTCCGCCGTAAGTTCACGTCATTGTGGAAAAGCCCATGGTAGTAAAGCCAATAGTGGACCAGCCAAGTCACACAAAAAATCTTTGGGTGGCATTTCCTGTTAAAAGCAGGCATCCATACTAAATCAATGGCCTGTGGGATGGCTAAAAATATGAGGGTGGATGTCACCTTGGATTTTGACCTTGAAGGTCATTTTCAAGGTCAAATTGAACAAAGAATAATGTTTAAAATAGGCATTTTCTCACTAACTATACTAATAGGTGAATACACAAGTGTCTTTGGGCATGATTTGATGTGCTTGATATCCTGCAAATATTTAAGTGTTCACTGGCCTGCAAGATTGCAGCAGTCAATGGCGTCACAGCCACAGGCAGTGGTGCACTTGAGGTCCTGTCTGTAACAGCTGCAACGAGCAGTTCTGCACTTTGATTTGCATCCACAGGTGACAAGTTGGATGCAGGCACCTGGAACAGATAGCAGCCTGGTCCAGATTACCTGCAGATTACCAGACTCCAGCTTCCATCCTGGTGTTTCACTTGGATAGGGGACTATGATGTTCTCCTGGTCTGCCTGTAACCATATCTTGGCCTGGTGGTAAGCACAATCTATGTGTAGCTCCAGGGCATCTTTCGTTGGGGGCAGCATTTCACGGCCCTTCTTGCCTTTAGCAAACACATGTAGCCGAGCGTGATCAATGGTGGGTTGCTCTGCAGTGCCATACAGGTGGCAAACGAACCGCTCAACGTTCTCCAGGGTTCCATCACGCCCAACCCCACTGACAAGATTTGGCTGTTTCTGGAAGGTTTTCCAGCATGATTGTTTCCCATGGCCCGTGAAGGATGATGACGTATCGCACCCAGTGAGAGCATGGAAGCTGACCAGGTTCTCCTTCAAATGCTGTGGAAGCTTCTCCGATATGGTCTGCAGTGGATAACACTTCCGCTTCTTAGCAGTGCCTGAAACCATCCATACCTGGCATGCCTTCAGCGTCAGGAAGTGCACCAAGAGTACCATGACATCAGTGTCTCTGCAGATCACCAGCACTCTTTCATAGCCTGCAGCAACTGCCTCGCATCCATGCAGGATCAGCCTTGTGTCTGCTTCTTCATGGTTTCCATGGAGTCTGACGTCATCTCTCCTGGTTGATCTTGCATCTTTGACATCAGCGAAACCGCCTCCTACGACCAGGTCGTATCTTTGTGGCAGCTCCTTCGCACTTTTCATGAGGGATTCTGAAAGAAAGCGTGCAAGGCTGGCCTTGTTCTCATCCAATGCAACAAACTGGTTCCAGACCTGCGGGAGTGGGACTTGCGGACCATTAATGATCTTCTGTATGGGCTTCTTCTTCCCAACTCTCTTGGCTCTTGTAGCTGCCTTTGTAGAGTGGACTCCAATGTAGCGGTCAAACACAATGTCGACCCTTGTTGTGTGCTGACCAAAGTGCCTCGTCACTGACTGCTGGAAGACGGCAGCATAGTCACCAAATGTGTGGCACCCATGAGGCTTTCCCATCGCTTGGATGAGGGCATGGCCATCGATCACGACGCATGCCTTCATGTCAGCATCTGGAATTTCGGAAGGAATTTCCATTGTAGCTGACAGAATATTAATCAGCTCTGCCTTTGGTGTGGAGTTCATCACACCCCCTGGCTTAGCCAATGCCAGCGGCACTGGAGAAAGCTCATGCCTCAGAACCTCTAGCATCTCTACTATCCGGCCAGCATTTACGGCATTCAGCAGCCGCTGCATCAGCTTTCGGTCAGCTTTGATGGTCGACTGCACACTCTGCCTTGTGGACATGTTTGCTTTGTATAGGTACGCAAACGTCTTCGAGTTGTTCTTCTTGAGGACATCATGAAACTTGCCTGTTTCATCAATCAGCCGTTGCTTGACATTGTTGATCACCATCTGCTTCCCTCTGTCTTGTGCGGTCAACAGATCAGTCTCCACTTCGCAAGGGGCGATGTCATTGGTTGCCAAAGAGACAAGTGAGGCCCTGGCAGTCATCTCTGATTCTTCTACATCTTCTGTTGTATCAGAAGCCATTGATGCCTTCATCTTCTACAGATCGAATCTGACTAGCTGTGTCATCAGCTTCTTGACATCATCAGCATCACGCTTCATGCTGGATGGACGAATGTCTGAGCGTACAAATGTAGTCTCTTCCTCGTCGTCTTCAAGGTCAAAGAGACACCTCGTCTCGTGGGAGATACGTGAGCGCTCTGACCATGTGATGCAGAACTTGTGCCTGGCCTGGTCGTTTCTGGTGATGCCAATAATGCCATTGTGCATCTTGCATGTTCTGTTGATCCACTCTGTGGCTTGATCAGCTGGGACCTGGTTGAAACGCCGTTGACTTATCTTCACCACAAAGTTTCCTTTGAGAAATTCTGCATGTACTTCTGGTGCTGTCTTCTCTAGCCCCTTCATGTCAGCCAAGTAGACTGGGCCCCATCGTGCATACTGCATAGTTGGTGTGGTCATATATTGTGAGCTACGGTAGCATTCCAGCGAATGCCTCCAGGTGCAGGTTCCAGTTGCCATCCCTTTCAGCTCGGATGAAGTCTAACAAGACCTCCACCATCTTCATGTACGTCAACCAGAATCTGTAGTTTGGGTTCTCTGCATATTGCGCAGAAAATTATTCCAGGAGAATATAATATTTTAATACAATTATTTATTTATAATGATATCACTGTGTTTATCTTCAGGTCTGACAAAGAACACCACTTTTTCACAAGCTTTCCACACACCCCAAGCATTCAACATGGATGCCTGTTACTACACACAACAGAAAATGCTGTCAAAACATAGGTGAGAAAATATCCATTTTTCCCTATTTTAGGGGGTCAATTGACCTAGAAATTGACCTTGAAGGTCAAAAACCAGGGTTGCATCCAACCACTTATTTGTTCCCCACCTACAGGCAATTGATGCAATGCAGATGCCTGTTTCTACATTCAACAGAAAGTTATTGTAATATAAAATATAGGCTCGAAAATACCCATTTTTAGCACTTCTTGGTCGATTTGACCTTGAAAAGTACCTTCAAGGTCAACATTGAGGGTGGAATCGACTCACATATTCTTATACATCCTACGGGCAATTGATCTAATAAGGTTATAAATTTCTAAGTGCAACAGAAACTGTTATGAAAAATAGGCTAACGGTATACCCATTTTTGCATGTCTTAGGTCCATTTGACCTTGAAAATGACCTTCAAGGTCAAAATCCAGGGTGGCATCCACCCACATAATTTTCCACACACCCCAACCAAGTGATCCAGTATGGATGCCTGCTTTTAACAGAAAATGCCATCCAAAGTTTTTTTAGAGCTCTTTTTCATAAATAGCTGGTCTACTACAAGCCATTTTCATATACAGTATTCTTATTTTCTTTCAGACTCGATGGTTCCTTAAAATAGAGATCCCAACAGGTTCAAACTTGCAAGAGTGCCTCAAGAAAGTCCACAAACCTTTCTTGAACTTTTTCACCTTTTGTTGCCTTATAGCCTGGAAATAAATTGCACTAAATCAGACTTTTCCACCTTTATTTACACATTGTAACCCACAACTTCCAAATGAAAAAGAAATTCGACAAATTTCAGAAAATTCATGAAAAATACAAAACTAGAATATATTGGTTGGATAAGTGTGCACCCCCTTGAGTTAATACTAGTTGGAAGAACCTTTGACAGCAATTATAGCTGTGATTCTGTTGGGATAGATCTCTTTCAACTTTGTACACATTCATTGGGCAATATTTGCCCATTTTTCTGTACAAAACTGTTCAAGCTCAGTTAACTTGCCTGGGGAGCATTGATGGATAGAAATCTTCATGTCATGCCAAAGATTTTTGATTGGATTTAGGCTCTGACTGGGCCACTCAAGGACATTTATCTTTTTGTTCCTTAGCCACTCCAGTTTAGCTTTAACTGTGCATTTCGGGTCGTTGTCATGCTGAAAGGTGAACTTCCGTCATAATTTCAGCTTTCTTGCAGGGGGCAGCAGGTTTTCCTAGGATTTTTCTGTATTTTGCTCCATCCACTTTCCCTTCTGTCCTGACAAGTGCCCCAGTCCCTACTGATGAGAAACATCCCCATAGTTTGATGCTGCCACCACCATGCTTCACAGTAGGGATGGTGTTCTTTGGATTATGTGCTGTGTTGGGTTTGCGCCAAACATAACATTTTGTATTTCGGCCAAAAGGTTCCATCTTGGTTTCGTCAGACCACAATACTTTTTGCCACATAGCTTCAGAATCTCCAGAGTGTTTTTTTGCATACCTCAAACGGGACTCAAGGTGGGATTTTATGAGTAATGGCTTCCTTCTTGCCACCTTACTGTATATGCCAGAGTTGTGGAGTGTTTGGGATATTGTTGTCACATGCACACAGTGAACAGTCTTTGCCATAAAGGCCTCAGGGGCGGATCCAAGAATTTCAAGACAGGGGGGGGGGGTGCATGAAACGATAGTGCTCGGGGGGATAAAGGGGGGTCTGGGGTCGTCCCCCAGGAAATTTAAAAAAATTGATCGTTACAAACGGCATTTCGTGCGTTCTTGCAGTTCCTTGTGTTCTTCCCTGGTACAACAGTTCAGCAGATTCGCACCGCCTGCACCCTCATCCTGGATCGAAGGGGGGGGGGGTGCGCACCCCCTGCACCCCCCCCCCCCCTGGATCCGCCCCTGCCTGTAGCTTTTTCAAAGTTGCCATTGGCCTCTTGTTGGCCTCTCTGGTCAGTCTCCTCCTTGATTGGTCATCCAGTTTGGAGGGACGGCCTGATCGAGCCAGGGTCTTGGTGGTATCATATGCCTTCCACCTCTTAATGATTGTCTTTACTGTGCTTCAAAGGATATTCAAGGGATATATTTGAAATATTTTTTATACCCGTCCCCCTGATCTGTGCCTTTCCACAACTTCATCTCAGAGGTCTTTTGAAAGCTCCTTGGTGCTGGTTGAGTCTTTGCTGTGGAATGCACTACCCAGCAGAGGAAACTACAGGACACCATACACTTTTCATCATACACACATTTTTCTTCTCTTTTAATTAAGGCCCAACCTCGAGGGCTATATAGTCCGTGCCTGGAGCCTCCAACATGAAAATAAATAAAAATATAAAAAGGAACAGCTGATTTTATTGTGAAATAATCAGAATCACAATCATTTAACACAGATGGAGGCCAATTAACTTGATGTTTGATTTTGAAGATGATTGGTTACACCTGAGCTAATTTACTATTGCTATTATAAGGGGGGGGGGGGGGGGGGGGGAGAATGGACACATATCCAACCAAGATATTCTAGTTTTGCAGTTTTAATTAATTTTCTGAAATTTGTAGAATTTGTTTTTCACTTAGAAGTTTTTGGTTACGATGTGTAAATAAAGGTGGAAAAAGTCTGATTTAATGCAATTTTAATTCCAGGCTATAAGGTAACGAAAGGTGAAAATTTTGAAAGGGGGTGTATACTTTCTATAGGCACTATACATGAAGACAACATTCATGCACATGATAATGGTAACGTCTATGCACTGATAACTTACTTTGTTTGCACTTCCGTGACAACAGAGTTGAACTCAGGGATGCAAAGTTGTTCAATCATCTCCAGTCCATTGTGTTCATTAAAGTACTTCCTTTGCAGGGCAGTTAACTTCGTGTTCTTCAATCATCAAAAACACAAAGTACACTTTGCATACACAATCATATTGTTGCAAATATGGCTTCAGGGTTCATTGGAAATAGATTATATTAGTTTTTTCAACAGTACATATTCAGCATAAGTGTACATAATGAATGTATGACAAGGCAGGGTCGAGTTTGTTTTAGGGAGCTGCCTCATCTCCCCTTCCAAAATGTTTGTGCTGAAGCTCCCATTCTCCTGACTCTTGTGTTTTATGTGGTTTTCTCCATTGTGATCTGCCATTAAGGGTTTTCCTTTCCTAACAACGCCAAAGTTCCATCTGGCAGCATCCACATGGCGTACGCATGCCTCCATATGGCCAACAGACAGCAGGAACAGGTATGTGCTCATGGCAACAGACAAGGCTATGTGCATTTGCTCATCATGGGGCTGATCATGGAGAAGAATAAGGCCACTGAACGGTGGGGGAAACCTCACCTGAGAGCAGCCAATGAGCGTGCGATGCACGTCATTCTTTATGGCCTTTTGTACTAGTCTACCTATAAATCCCCAGTTAGACACCAACGCCAGACCGACTCTGGCTAGATGTAGTGCAAGGTGTACTGATGGTTAACTAGATTCAGTTTTAAGATCAAGTCTAGGGTCATGAACCACCTGGAATGAACCCTTAGGCTGGAAGGCGAGGTTCTAATATAAACAGACCTAGAAAGGGGAAAGAAAATAGATTAAAGATGTCGCGTGACCGGGAAATGATCCTTTGGATCAACCCAGGGTGAAGCAAAATCCCTCAGGTTTGGGAAACCCTATTCCATGTGTGTGGTGGTAAGAGGAATGTAAGCTCCGGCACTACAAAAAACAAAATCATGGAGTATTTCCCAGATGGAGCGAAAACTCTGTCTCAGCTTTTGAGAACTGAACCTTCACAAGCTGAAAACTCACCGGGAACTTATCTGCAATGATGTGAAGCAGAGGAATTACATGTTGATCAGTATCTGTGGTCCTCGGAAAAAATATCTGTGTTGAATTGAGCACGCAGATCTTCGTGATGAGCTGAAAATGCAAGGAGATATTAAATAAATGTCGGTGGGCAAACTCATCTTACTCTTCTGCTAAAGCACAAATTATGAATGTGAGACAAGGCCAGCAAACATGAAAACCCAAATAGCAAGTAATTACTTCTAGAATTAATAATTACTTCTTCTTCTTCCACCTTCATCTCCCTGAACCTTCTGCCTCACTCTTCCCCCTCCTCAAATAACACCTCACTGCCCCTCACCCAATCACCATCAAACCTTTTGTCCGCCCCATTCTTCCCTTTCTCCAAGCTATTCTGAAATCTCTGACACACCTTCAACAGCTCTCCCTACCTCTTCATCCTCTTCCACATCTTACCCTACCCCCCCCACCCCCCCCCCCCGTTCTGTATCCGATGCTCCCCCTTCCTCTTCCTTAACAGTATGGACCTCAAACATCCGGGGCCTTCGCTCAAACTTGACTGATCTCTCCATACAGGTTGCTTCTGACAAACCAGAAGTGATCTGCTTAACAGAAACTTTCCTCCTTCATGATGTCTCTGATTCCTTGGTATCTCTCCCAGGTTACTCCCTCCTCCGGTATGATAGACCTGAGCCTCGTCCTGGAGACGGGGTTGCTATCTTTATAACAAAACTCTCTTCCTCACTCGCCCTGCACTGCCCTCTCTCCACCTCACCCCAGGAATACCTTTGGCTACGGCTTCCACTTCACTCCCACCTTTTGTTCATATGTGTGTTGTATCGTCCACCAAACAGTGATGACTCCATCTACATCTCGCTGTCTGATAATATGGACCAACTTCTATCTACCCATCCCAACTCTCTCTTCCTCATATGTGGTGATTTCAATTGTCACCATGCCAGTTGGCTGGGTGTGGGTACCTCTCTCACCAGCCATGGCTCTTCAGCAAAGGACTTCTGTGACTCACTGGGATTGACACAATCTGTCAATTTCCCGACCCGGATCTCAGTCAACGGAGCATCTTCTCTTCTGGACTTGGTTGTGACTAACTTCCCTGAAAATGTCTGCTGCTCTTCTTCTGCTCCAATCGGCTCATCTGATCATGTGCTTGTTAAAGTGGATATCTCTCTGACCATTCTCAGAGAGCCTCCCCAGCGTCGACAAGTCTGGCATTTCACTCAGGCCAACTGGCACGGTCTTCAAGCAGCCATCAATCATCTGGACTGGTCTCCCATCTCTACCGCCTCTGACATAAACTCATCCTGGGAATTCTTCCAAAGTAAATTGCTCTCTCTCATGCACAGATTTATCCCATCTCGTCTTCAGTTGTCATACCCTTCCTCCCGTCCATGGTACATGGAATCTTGCGGTGAGGCTATTGCCCAGAAACAACTTGCTTTCGTCTCCTGGAAAGCAAATCGAACGGAAGGAAATCTCATTTCCTTTCACAAAGCCCGAAACAAGTGTGTGTCCACCCTCAGGAGAGCCAGGAAACAATATCTCTCCGTTCTCAGGACCGAACTCTCTTATCTGTCTCCCTCTTCCAAATCCTGGTGGCGTCTGGTCAAATCTGTTTCTGGTGTTTGTTCCCCCTCCATCCCCTCCCTCACCTCAAACGGCCACACGGCTAAATCCGCACGTGAAAAAGCTGAATGCCTCAACTCTGTGTTTGCCTCTAAATCTTGTGTCCCAAACCCATCCCTCTCTGTACCCACCGTACCCAGTCGTACCCAGCTGCTCCTGGACTCTGTGTCCTTTCCTCCTGACAAGGTGGAAAAGTTTCTGTCAACCCTCAACTCTGATTCTGCAACTGGACCTGACGGCATCAACCCACGGGTCCTAAAATCCTGTTCTTCCGCTCTTTCACTCCCTCTCTCTGTTCTCTTCACTCTCTATTTTGCTCAAGGTCATCTACCATCTGCTTGGAAATCAGCCAACATCACCGCTTTGCACAAAAAAGGTGCAAAAACAGATCCCAGCAACTACAGACCAATCAGCCTTCTCCCAATTATCAGCAAAGTCATGGAATTCCATCATTGCTTCAGATATGAAATCTTTCCTCTTCTCCAATGGCTTGATCTCTGATCATCAATTTGGTTTCAGACCTGGTCACTCTACTCTGGACATGCTGCTTCTGCTTTCTCAACAATGGATGGAGGTCCTCAATGTCAAACAGGAAATTAGAGCTGTCTCCCTTGACATATCACGTGCCTTCGATACGGTCTGGCACCCCGCTCTGCTCACCAAACGTCCTCTTTTGGTATCCATGGAAATCTCCACGCATGGCTGGCGGACTTCCTCTCTAGTCGCAGTCAACGTGTGGCCCTGAATGGGTTTCTCTCATCTCCTCTTCCTGTTCAGGCTGGAGTTCCCCAAGGCAGTGTTCTGGGCCCTGTGCTTTTTCTGGTCTTCATCAATGATCTCTCTGACTCTCTTGAAAATCCTCTCTATCTCTTTGCTGATGACTCTACTCTCTGTCGCTCCATTCTTCATCCCTCAGATCAGCAGTCTGCAACCTCCTCACTCTCTGCAGACCTCGACAAAATCACAGACTGGGCAAACAAGTGGAACATGTCTTTCAATCCTGACAAATCTCACACTCTTACGATGTCTCTCCGAAAAGACCGACTGGACAACCCTCCCATCTACTTTCTGAATAATCCTCTCCAAGAAGTTCTGTCACTCAAGCTTTTGGGTCTCACTATCTGCCATGATCTTTCCTAGGAAAACCACATTTCAAATCTGGCCTCCAAAGCCAGTCGCCGACTGGGCATCCTCCGTCGTGCGAAGTCCTTCCTTGGCACACCTGAGCTCCTCACCACATACAAGGCTTTCATCCACAGCTCAATGGAATACTGCTCTACCCTCTGGGCTGGTGCTCCTGCCTCACACCTACCTCGTCTTCACGCTGTTGAAACCAAAGCATTCAGAATCATTGGAATCTCCCGCGATGAAGCTAACTCCAAGGGCCTGTCACTCACTCACCGCAGGCAGGTCGGTGGTCTTTCCATCTTCTACCGACTCCTCTCTGTCCTTGCCCCCCCCCCCCCCAGCTCTCTCTGGGCTCTGTCCCGCAAATATTCCTACAGGTCGCACAAGATCTGCCTGCAACCCTCTTATGGTTAAACTGCCAAAATCAAGACTCTCTGCTCACCTTCACTCCTCTTTTCTCCCGCCTCTGGAACAAACTCCCTCACTCTCTTCAATCCCACTCCACCCTCCAGGTCTTTAAAACAGCTGTTCACCACCATCTCTTATCTTCCCCCATCCAAAACCTTGATCTTTTCTATCCCCGCTAATTTCACCCCAATTCCACTTTTTTGAAATACCAACTTCTTTCCTGGAAGTCCTTGGTGTCCTTGTGTTTTATACTTCTCCCACCCCCCCCCCCCCTTTCCACGCCTCCTCCCCCCAAGCCTTCTCCCTCCCACACATCTCCCTGCTCTCAAATGTTGTGTTTGTGTGCTTCCCCTTCTCTCCCCATCTTGTCTTCCGCTCTTTTTATATATCTTGCTTGTCTGGTTGATTTGTTTGTGAAGTAAATGTTAGCTCTTTCATGAGCCTTGATTCAGTATACAAAAAAGAAAAAGAAAAAAAAAAAAGAACTTTATAATCGGTCATTATAAACAAAAACTCATCGTGCTTATTTTCAGGCATTTTGTTAGTTTTATAAATTATTGTTGTGGAAATGGCTGAGAGGGTTAATAATGCTTAGTATAGAGCAGTTATCTCCTTAATTATTGTCTAGATGTTTATGTTTATAATAATTATTTATGTTAATAATGTATTTATAATAATTTATAATAATTATTTATATTTATTTATAATAATAATCTTAATTATTTATGTTAATAATGCTTAATTTATTATCTTAATTAATTTATGCTTACGCATGAGGGAATTAATTGTAATATTAGATATGCGTCGTTTATAAATCTAGACAGACGAAGTCTCCATATCTCAGTGTCTGTGTCTAACAACCGCCATCCATTTAATCTATTATTTACTGTTCTTAACTCTGTCATAAATGTCATTTCAAAAGTGCTGTTACATTTATGGGGCAGGTTAGGGAATACCGTAGGAAAGGTAGGATTGAATAGGAATAGTATGGACTGTGTGATGTGTCGGAGCATTTCGATGCAATAAGTAGGGAAAATGTAGCTTAAGGTTGTGTTTACATGTGCATTATACGAGGGGTGATGCCGTGTTAATTAGTACTAGGGGGTAAGGCTAATTTCCCCTGTTCGTAATACCTTCTGTGGCCATCCCTAACATTTATAACATCAGCTGGCCAAGCTATTCACGCTCCAATGGGCACGATAAGGCAAAGACCCGCCTCGGAGAGGCGGAGCTACAATGGTTCAATGGCTGGGAGATGGGACCGGCAGGCCACACCCAGGCACAGTCGGATGACGTGAGCGGGCAAGCGCGAAGCAAGGGAGGCAGGTAAAGGAGGTTGGAGAGTGAGGAGAAAGAGAGTATCTCTGAGAGGATTTTGGTGGTGTGACCGTGTGGAGGTGTGCTACTACTGCTGGTGTGCTGAAGGCCGCACTGTCCTTCCCCAGGAGGAGAATCTCGTTGATCACACAAAGAAAAGGATTGTGGAACTTTGAGAGACCGGAGAGAAAGAGGACCGTCTCAATCGACCGCTTGAGAGACGCCACTCGCCTCAATCCCGGGCACCTACGGCGTTCAACTTTGCCGCCATTTTGCCGGGCTTCCCGCCTGTATGTCTTCGGCTTTCTACAGCTACTGACTTAGCACAGGATCCATTTGGTCCAGCTGAGTGCCGGAGCATGTCTTTTATTTTCTTACCTCACCCTGTGTGCGTTTTTCTGTCTGTTGGGGGATCCTCGCCATCGCATTTTTACCTCAGCACTTCTTTTATTTATTCTCATTCCACGCCTTGTTAGGCTGTAAATAATAATTGTTACGTTTTTGCTGTGTTGTTATTGGTGGGGTTTCGGCATAAACCCGTGTGTTTGTGAGAATAAACGCTTCATGGTTCTTCGGTCCCGAGCATGTCAAACCCGCCATAATTGAAGATCGCCTCGGGAGGTAAAGCCAGTTCAGCTCATCCGTCCATGGCTCTGTGGTAACCAGCTGTGGGCAGGACAGTGCTTTGTTAGGCTTAAAAAGCTGGGCCGGAAAATAAGGCCTCGGATGGCTTAAGACCTGAGGGGGAGGGATGGCCAAGCGACAACGAGGGTGTGGGTGGGCCTCCAACCATAAATGGGATTTTGTACCAATGATGAGTGAGACCTCAATGAATCCGCTTCCGGTCCCTCGAGCGACGGGGCTTGCTTTGATCTCTCCACGGCATCAAAGTTTGAGTGTTTTCCCGTTCGTTTCTTTGTCAAATTTCCGCTGCGTATTTTGTTGTGTATGTGTTATTGTGTGTTTCTATTTGGTTTTGGTTTTGTAGTTGTTGCAAATTTGTGTGTAATTAGTCTTTTCTTTGTCCGTGCCTCGTGCGGCCTGGTGTCTCGTGCGGCCTCCTCGTCTCGACTTGTGCCCCACCCCCTATATTCTCGTTTGTTCTTTCACCTCTGCTCCTGCTTTCTCAAATCCACGTTCTCACTTAGAGACTTTTCCCAGATTGTTTTCATGGTTTTGTTGAAATATTTATTTAAATATGTTTAAACCGCAGCGGTGATCCCCCCCCCCCCCCCCCCAGGATTTCCATGTTTTAAACGTTTCCCAGTGTGTACCCTGGATAAGAATAGGTACGCCGTATCCCTGCGTGTCGTAGGAGGTGACTAAGAGGGTTGGCGTCAGGAAGAGCATCGGCCATAAAAAACATTGCCTCAAAAAGAGAACCATGACAATTACAACTACATGTGGGCAGGGTACAGCCCGAAGTGGAGATCGGTTTCTGAGGTTTGGGACATGAAATGTAGGGACAATGACAGGGAGATCAGGAGAAGTGGTGGAAGTATTGGTCAGAAGAAGAGTGGACATATGTTGTGTGCAAGAGACGAGATGGAAGGGAAGTGGTGTGAGAATGGTGAAGGGTAGGCAGGGACAGAAATACAAGTTTGTGTGGCAAGGGTGCTTGGAGGGCGTGAATGGTGTTGGTGTCCTGTTTTCTGAGGAGTTTGTAGACAGTGTGGTGAGTGTGACTAGAGTGAGTGATAGGTTGATGATAGTGAAAATGATGATTGGAAAGCTCTTGGTGAACGTCATCTCGGGATATGCTCCGCAGGTTGGTCGGAGCGATGAAGAGAAGGACAAGTTCTGGTGTGCGATAGAGAAGCTGATGGAAAACGTGAAAGATGAGGAAGTTGTTGTGGTAGGAGGAGACCTAAATGGACATGTGGGAAGGAGTATGGATTGTTTTGACGGAGTTCATGGGGGTTACGGATATGGTGTGAGAAATGGAGAAGGTGAAAGGATTTTGGAGTTTGCTGATGGAGCTGATTTGTTGATTTGTAATACTCAGTTCCAGAAAGAGGATAATAAGCTTGTTACATACACGTCAGGTGGGTCGACGACAACCGTTGACTACCTGATGGTGCGTAGGCGAGATAGGGGGCACCGAGACACAAAGGTGATCCCGGGGGAGGAGGCTGTTTCACAGCACCACTTGGTTGTCTGCGACGTAAGGGTGAAAGGTGCGAGGAGAGCTCGGCGGGTGAAGTACCAACCGAGAATGAAGGTGTGGAGGTTGAAAGAGGTGACAGTAAGGGAGGCATTAAAAGAGAGGCTGAGTAGGGTCGAGGATGATGTGGTTGAGCTTGAAAGTGGTTGGATGTCAATGAAAGCTAGTCTGTTGGGAGCCGTTGGTGAGGTATGTGGATGGACAAAAGGACCACCGAGGCACTCGGAAACATGGTGGTGGGATGATGAAGTTGGAAAGAGGATTGACGAGAAGAGGAAGAAGTTCAAGGAGTGGCAGAAGGCGAAGGGTACGGGAGCCGAAACAGCAGAGCATGAAAGTTATAAGGCAGCCAGGAAGGCTGCAAAGAAAGAGGTAGCAAAGGCGCAGGAGGCATGTAGGAAAATGTTTGGAGAACGCTTGGATTCGGAAGAGGGTCAGAAAGCAGTATTCAGGATTGCAAAGCAGATAGCGAAAGAGAGGTGTGATGTGATGGGGGTGAGCTGCTTGAAGGATGAAGTGGGACAAATCGTTGTCGACCCAGATGGAATTAAAGGAAGATGGAAAAGATATATGGAAATGCTGTTGAATACAGAGAATGAATGGGATGGCAACATAGAGAGTAACCCAGTTTTAGGACCGGCAGAGAAGATAACTGAGAAGGAAGTTGAGGAGGCGATAAAAGCAATGAAGGGTAGAAAAGCGGGAGGGCCGACGGGAGTTGTGGGAGATATGTTGAAGGCAGCAGGAAGTTGGGGTGTGAAGAGAATGACAGAGATCTGTAATCTGGTGGTGAAAGAAGGCCGCATTCCAGTGGATTGGGAACTGAGTACCCTCGTCCCTCTATACAAGGGGAAAGGTGACCCTCTGGAGTGTGGCTCGTATCGAGCGATAAAGTTATTGGAGCATGGAATGAAGGTATTGGAAAGGGTGTTGGAGAGGAGGATAAGGAAGAAAGTGAAGATCGACGAAATGCAGTTTGGATTTATGCCAGGAAGAGGAACGACAGACGCGCTTTTCATTGTGAGACAGTTGCAGGAGAAGTACATGGAGAAGAGGAAGAAGTTGTTTCTTGGGTTTGTTGATCTGGAGAAAGCATTCGATCGGGTTCCACGCAAAGTATTGACATGGGCATTGAGGAAGTTAGGAGTGGAGGAATGGTTGATCAGAGTAGTGATGGCAATGTACAAAAGAGCGCGCACAGCTGTAAGGACGAAGGACGGGAACAGTGGTGAGTTTGAGGTGAAGGTGGGAGTGCATCTGGGGTCGGTACTAAGTCCACTACTATTTGTAGCTGTGATGGAGGTGCTGGCTCAGAACGTAAAGGAGGGTTTACCGTGGGAGTTGTTGTATGCAGATGATCTGGTGTTGATTGCGGAAAGTATGGATGGACTGAAGGAAAAGATGAACACGTGGAAGGAATGTATGGAGACAAAAGGTCTGAAGGTGAATATCGGAAAGACAAAGGTGATGGCAAGTGGTAAAGCATGTGGTGAGGTGGAAAGAACTTGGAAGTGGCCCTGTGCTGTGTGTAGGAAGGGTGTCGGAGTGAACTCCATTCAGTGTACAATGTGCGCTGAGTGGGTTCATCAAAAATGTAGTGGTCTGAGAGGGTCATTAACCAGTGTGGCAGCTACATTCAAATGTAAGGTGTGCACAGAGGGAGCTGCAGATGGAGGAAATGTTGAGTTGGATCTTGGAGACGGCGTGAAGCTGGAAGGTGTGAAAACATTTTGTTACCTCGGAGACATGCTGAATGGAGAAGGTGGATTAGACTCGGCAACGGTTGCTCGAGTGAGATGTGCATGGAAGAAGTTTCGGGAATTGAGTGGCATGCTGATGATGAGGGGAGTGTCGTTGAAGCTGAAGGGAAAGGTGTATGCTGCATGTGTGAGAAGTGTTATGATTTATGGGAGCGAGACATGGGTAATGAACGTAGAGCAGCAACGAAGGTTGGAAAGGGTGGAAATGCGAATGGTTCGACGGATGTGCAGAGTATCGTTGAGAGAGAGGAAGACAAATGATGAATTGCGAAAGATGATGGGAATAGAGCCTGTGATTGATGCTGTGAAAAGGAACAGGTTGAGATGGTTTGGTCATGTGTTGAGGAAGGATGAAAGTGACTGGTTGAGAAGAGTGATGGAAATGAATGTAGAAGGAAGTAGAAGACGGGGAAGACCGAGAAAGACTTGGCTAAAGATGGTGGAAGAAGAAATGTGGGCAAGGGGGTTAACAAGGAGAGATGCAGAAAATAGGGCAAAATGGAGAAGATTGTCATGGGGACCGCAAGGCTAACCCCCGCTCTAGCAGGGAAAATGGCCTTTAAAATGCATGTTGTTGTTGTTGTTGATGAGTGAGAAGGGAGGGGTGCAGTATGTCACAGCATGAGTTGGTGGTGAAAGACAATTAAAGTGCGCAGAGTGGAGGGTGAGGGGGAAGGGATTAGATTGAAATCAGAAACGGAAGTGTCACCTGAACCCACCTTTTCTGATCACCACAGGCCACTCTACAAGAAAATATCTCAGCTACTTTCAATTACGTTGCAGTGGTGCATTGTGTACTTGATGATAAAATATTTGTTGGTATTAAAGTTGCATGCCTCAAGGTATTTAATTATCATTTGCAACATTCCCAACAGCTGCAACAAGTGCTTTTGCACAGAAATTATCCATCAATCTCACAATTTGAGGTGTGCTTCAGGTGATCTAATACCTTAGTGTAAGACGGGTTGTCAGTGAACTGCAATAGTTCCAGTGTGGAGCACCGCAGATCAACAGAAGCCATTCCAATTTGGCTTCTTGAAAGCCCTCGGCCTTTTACAAGTGCCGTCAAAACTGCGCGAGCTGCAGTGGACGACCTTGCAGGTATCACTACAAAGTAATACAAAACATGAAAATATCATTAGTATTGCGAGTGAGGGGAGGAAATCATGACAGTCATGAAAAACACTCCTCTACACCAAACCAATTGCAGGTTTCTTAAATGTAATGCTCAAGGTATGTCAAAACTCTGGAATCAAAGGATATATTTATTTATTTATTTTTTGAGAGGATGCATTTGAGGTGGATATGACATCATGGACTGATAGTGTGTGTGTGTGTGGACTGATAGTTTGGAGTATTTCGCGCCACGCGGCCTAGTTGTTGAAGCTTCCGACCTTGAGGCTTGGTTCTCTCCGGGCATCCAAAGCGGTTATTTTTTCATTCGTGTGTTTGTCAAATTTCAACTCGTTATTTTATCGTCCATGCATTATTGTTTGTTTATACTTAGTCTTGGTTTGAATTTCCTGTAACTCGTAATTAATTAATCGTGTTCTGCTCCGTGTGTGCGGCCTTGTACCTCCGTCGGTGTTTGTTTACTTAAGTCCCCTACAGCGTGTTTTGCTTGGCGCTTAGTTTTTTCCCTTCTACCCCGAACATAATACTCTTTGTCTAACGTTTTAAATCCCCTCCCCCCCCCCCCCCCCAAAAACAAAAACAAACAAACAAAAAAACATTTATTTTTCCTTTCTCCACGTGTGCTGTCTCATCCTGTACTTACTGTCCAGGTGTGCTGTTCGCCCCGCCCCCATTATCTCCTTGCCATCCACCTTTTGCCCTGTCCACGTGACTCGTGGTGGTCCTTCTCGGCTCTCCCCCCATTGGTACTTTGTGCATATAAGATTGTTTACGGTTCTGTTTTAATATTATTTAAATATGTATAAAACTTTCCCCTTCAGTGTTTTATTCAGTGGTATATTACAACACGCTGTTTTTCTTCCTATTTAAAAGGCTTTTTTCAAATTCCTCTCCATCTCATTCCACGTCAAAAAAAAGAAATTCAATCCCTTATAACTCTAAATCACTACATGGTCTAAATTCACATTCATTCCACCCCTCCTCCATCGTTCTGAATTGGATTGCTAACTTGAAAATCACAACAAACCCAATTTGTTATCAATGTTCGTCTTTCATTAATCATCCACTTTCGAAACTCCCCTCTTGCCCCTCCCCTCCAAATCCCCCCCCTTGCCCCTCCACTCCTGAACTCCCTCCTTGCCCTTCCCCTCCTAAACTCCCCCCTTGCCCCTCCCCTCCAAATCCCCCCCTTGCCCCTACACTCCTAAACTCCCCCCTTGCCCCTACACTCCTAAACTCCCCCCTTGCCCCTCCCCTCCTAAACTCCCCCCTCACTCCTCCCCTTCAAAACTCCCCCCCAACCCCTCCCCTCCAAATCCCCCCCTTGCCCCTACACTCCTAAACTCCCCCCTTGCCCCTCCACTCCTAAACTCCCCCCTTGCCCCTCCCCTCCTAAACTCCCCCCTCACTCCTCCCCTTCAAAACTCCCCCCCAACCCCTCCCATTCAAATCTCGCCCCATACCATTCCTCTCCAATTCTCCCTCCTCCCCCCTCCTCCTCAAAGCTGCCTCCTCCCCACTTCGTCTCCCTTCTATCTCATACCTCCATCCCCCCCCAACCTTCTACTTTCCTCTGCCCCCCCTCAAACAACCCCTCACTGTGCCTCATCCCTTCACCATCAAGACTTTCATCCTCCTCATCCTTCCCTTTCTTGTAACTCTTCTGTAATCTCTGCCACACTATCAACTGCTCTTCCTACCTCCCCCTCTCATCCTTCATCTTACCCTAGTCCTCCCCTCCCCTGCCTGTACCCGATGCTCCCCCTCTCTCTTCATTAACGGTATGGACCTCAAACATCCGGGGCCTTCGCTCAAACCTGACTGATCTCTCCATACAGGTTGCTTCTGACAATCCAGACTTGATCTGCTTAACAGAAACTTTCCTCCCTCAAGATGTCTCTGATTCCTTAATATCTCTTCCTGGTTACTCCCTCCTCCGGTATGATAGACCTGAGCCTCATCCTGGTGGTGGGGTGGCTATCTTTATCAAAAACTCTCCTCCTCACTCTCCTTGCACTGCCCTCTCTCCTCACCCCCAGGAGTACCTCTGGCTACGGCTTCCTCTCCGCTCCCACCTTTTGTTCATATGTGTTCTGTACCGTCCTCCAAACAGTGATGACTCCATCTACATTTCACTGTCTGACAACATGGACCAACTTCTATCCACTCATCCCAACTCTCTCTTCCTCATATGTGGTGACTTCAAGTGTCATCATGCCAGCTGGTTGGGTGTGGGTTCCTCTCTCTCCAGTCATGGCACCTCAGCAAAGGACTTCTGTGACTCACTGGGATTGACACATTCTGTCAATGTCCCGACCCGGATCTCAGCCAATGGAGTATCTTCTCTTCTAGACTTGGTTATGACACACTTCCCTGCTAATGTCTGCTGCTCTTCTTCTGCTCCAATCGGTTCTTCTGATCATGTGCTTGTCAAAGTGGACATCTCTCTGGCCGTTCTCAGAGAGCCTCCTCAGCGTCGACGAGTCTGGCATTTCACTCAGGCCGACTGGGACGGTCTTCAAGCAGCCATCAATCGTCTGGATTGGTCTCCCATCTCCACTGCCTCTGACATCAATTCTTCCTGGGAATTCTTCCAAAGCAAACTGCTCTCTCTCATGCACAGATTTATCCCATCTCGTCTTCAGTTGTCTTACCCTTCCTCCCGTCCATGGTACACTGAATCTTGTGGTGAGGCAGTTGCCCTGAAACAACTTGCCTTTGCCTCTTGGAAGGCTAATCCAACTGAAGGCAATCTCAGTTCCTTCCACCAAGCTCGGAACAAGTGTGTGTCTACCCTCAGGAGTGCCAAGAAGCACTATCTCTCCACACTCAAGAATGAACTCTCAAACCTGTCTCCTTCCTCCAAATCCTGGTGGCGTCTGGTCAAATCCGTTTCTGGTGTTTGTTCCCCCTCCATCCCCTCCCTTACCTCAAATGGCCACACAGTTGACATCGCACGTGACAAAGCCGAATGCCTCAACTCTGTGTTTGCCTCAAAATCTTTAGTCCCAAACCGATCTCTCTCTGTTCCCACCTTTCCCAGTCGAACCCAACTGCTCCTGGACTCTGTGTCCTTCTCTCCTGACAAGGTGGAGGAGTTTTTGTCTTCCGTCGACTCTGATTCTGCAACTGGACCAGACGGCATCAGCCCACGGGTCCTAAAATCCTGCTCTGCCGCTCTATCTCACCCTTCTCTGTTCTTTTCACCCTCTCTTTTGCTCAAGGTCATCTGGCAGCATCCTGGAAATCAGCAAACATCACCGCTTTACACAAAAAAGGTGCAAAAACAGATCCTTGCAACTACAGACCTATCAGCCTGCTCCCAATTATCAGGAAAGTCATGGAATCCATCATTGCTTCGGATATGAAATCTTCCCTCTTCTCCAATGGCTTGATCTCTGATCATCAATTTGGTTTCAGACCAGGTCACTCTACTCTGGACATGCTGCTTCTGCTGTCTCAACAATGGATGGAGGTCCTCAATGCCAAACAGGAAATCAGAGCTGTCTCCCTTGACATATCACGTGCCTTCGATACGGTCTGGCACCCAGCTCTGCTCACCAAACTCTCCTCCTATGGTATCCATGGAAATCTCCATGCAAGGCTTGCGGACTTCCTCTCTGGTCGTAGTCAACGTGTGGCCCTGAATGGATTTCTCTCATCTCCCCTTCCGGTTCAGGCTGGAGTTCCCCAAGGCAGTGTTCTGGGCCCTGTGCTTTTTCTGGTCTTTATCAATGATCTCTCCGACTCTCTGGAAAATCCTCTCTATCTCTTTGCTGATGACTCCACTCTCTGCCGCTCCATTCCTCTTCCCTCAGATCGGCAGTCTGCAGCCTCCTCACTCTCTGAAGACTTGGACAAAATCACAGACTGGTCAAACAAGTGGAACATGTCTTTCAATCCTGACAAATCTCACACTCTTACTATGTCTCTCCAAAAAGATCGACTGGACAACCCTCCCATCTACTTTCTCAACAATCCTCTCCAAGAAGTTCTGTCGCTCAAGCTTTTGGGTCTCACTATCTGCCATGATCTTTCTTGGGAAAACTACATTTCCAAGCTGGCCTCCAAAGCCAGTCGCCGACTGGGCATCCTCCGTCGTGCGAAGTCCTTCCTCGGCACACCTGAGCTCCTCACCACATACAAGGCTTTCATCCGCAGCTCAATGGAATACTGTTCTCCCCTATGGGCCGGTGCTCCTGCCTCACACCTAGCTCGGCTTCACGCTGTTGAAACCAAAGCTTTCAGAATTATTGGAATCTCCCGCGATGAAGCTATCTCTGAGGGCCTTTCACTCACTCACCGCAGGCAGGTAGGTGGTCTTTCTGTCTTCTACCGACTCCTCTCCAGCCTTGCTCCCCCAGCTCTGTCTGTGCTCTGTCCCCCAAATATTCCTGCAGGATGCACAAGATCTGCCAGCCACCCTCTTATGGTTAAACTGCCAAAATCAAGACTCTCTGCTCACCTTCACTCATTCATTCCTCTTTTCTCCCGCCTCTGGAACAAACTCTCCCACTCCCTTCAATCCCACTCCTCCCTCCAGGTCTTTAAAACAGTTGTTCACCACCATCTCTTATCTTCTCCCATCCTAAACCTTGATCTTTTCTACCCCCATTTAAACAACCCAAATCTGCCTCTTTAAATCCCCAACTTCTTTCCTGAAATTCCTACTAGGGTTCATTTGCTTTATACCGCGTACCCCTCCCTCCTCCCACAGCCCTCCCCCTTCCACAGAGCTACCGACGTCCCTGTTCTTTTCTGTTGTTGTGCTTGTGTGCTCCGCTCTCTCCCCCTCTTGTCTACCGTTCCCTTCATTGCATGTTTTGTGTGTCTGTGCATGTTTTCATGTTCAATGTGTTCGCTCTTACACGTTCCTCGATTCTGTATACTACAAAAAAAAAGAAAGAAAAGATGGCGCCCGTACTAGATGCCACAATTGTCATAAAACCATTGTACATGAGTAGATGCATACGATGGTGAAACTTTCATCTCAATCGGACCAACGGTTGCTGAGAAAATTAATTTTAAAACTGCAGACACATATGTACGACATACGTACATTTTGATGCAATTTAAATGGTCTAATGGTGGTGAGGTGCTCCATTTGAAATTTTTTGTTTGATATTTGTAGCTTTTTGATGCCGAGGATCTGTAATGAAAATTCAGATTGGTATCAAAGCCAGTGACCAATTGCAAGTTGATACTTGGATTTATTTCTGATTTCATTCTAGAGATCTTCATTAGTATGGTCTCACGGTATAAACCACTGATTTCAGTTGTCCCCAAAGAAAAATGTCGAGTTTCTATTTATTTTAATTTTTTTTTTTTTTTGTATACAAGATCGAGGCTCGTGAAAGAGCGAACATTAATCACACAGAAAGACAAACCGACACATAAAACATATAACATCGGGAGCGGTAGACAAGATGGGGAGAGAGGGGGAAGGACACAAACACAACATTTGAGAGCAGGGACCGAGAGACATGGAGACATCGAGAGATCTGTGAGAGGGAGAGGGCTTTGGGGGGGGGGGGGGCATGGGAAGGAGGGGGGTGGGAGAGGTATAAAACATATGGACACTGCCAGGACTTCCAGGAAAGAAGTTGGAATTTCAAACAAGGTGGATCTGGGGTGAATTAGCGGGGGTAGAAAAGATCAAGGTTTTGGATGGGGGAAGATAAGAGATGGTGGTGAACAGCTGTTTTAAAGACCTGGAGGGAGGAGTGGGATTGAAGGGAGTGAGGGAGTTTGTTCCAGAGGCGGGAGAAAAGAGGAATGAAAGAGTGAAGGTGAGCAGAGAGCCGAGATTTCGGCAGTTTAACCATCAGAGGGTGGCTGGCAGATCTTGTGCGACCTGTAGGAATATTTGGGGGACAGAGCACAGAGAGAGCTGGGGGAGCAAGGCCGGAGAGGAGTCGGTAGAAGACAGAAAGACCACCTACCTGCCTGCGGTGAGTGAGTGAAAGGCCCTCAGAGATAGCTTCATCGCGGGAGATTCCAATGATTTTGAAAGCTTTGGATTCAACAGCGTGAAGCCGAGCCAGGTGTGAGGCAGGAGCACCAGCCCATAGGGGAGAACAGTATTCCATTGAGCTGCGGATGAAAGCCTTGTATGTGGTGAGGAGCTCAGGTGTGCCGAGGAAGGACTTCGCACGACGGAGGATGCCCAGTCGGCGACTGGCTTTGGATTTTAAATTCATTTAATCATTTTCTCGGCAACCGTTGTGGTGATGGACTCAAAGCTTTCACCATAGTATGAGTATATGAAGGTGGTGTAGAAGACTGCATCAACAGCTGTAAAGTTCCGAATTTTTTTTTTTCTACGATCTTTAAAACCTTTATTTTATTTAAATTTAATTATACACTTGGAACACTGTAGAACACAAATCACTTTTTTGGTACTCTCAAAACCCATCCGTTTAGCAGTGCTTGGACAAAATATTATGGTATTGCTCGTCATCATGACCAATCACATTTGCCAATCATAGATCCCGCCCATGTCCTTGCCTCTCAAGAGCACGGGGTAATGTGTTCCATGAACTCTCTGGTTATCCTCGCCAGAGGAGAGGGTATTGCATTTGAGTCCATTTGTTTGTCTGTCTGTCTGTTTGTCTGCACAGAATAAATATGATTTTCTCTGCAACCGTTGGTCCGATTGACAGGAATTTTTTTTACCATATGTGCAACTCCACCTGTATAATTTTTAAATCATAATTATGACGTCATAGGTCACATGGTTTGGCCGCCATTTTGGAAAAACCGAAAAACGATGCACTTCTATATCTCCGAAAGGGCTGAATAGAAAAAATTGAGATATGGCTCATTGTAAAGAACTCTCCATGTGGATTAAAATATGTTAATTATGATGTCATAGGTCCCTCCATTATGACGTCATAATTCGACAAGTATAAAACTTCATCCGATCAAGATTAAATTTCTTGAGCATAATTTTGGAATAAATTAGTTTAAAAAACAAAAATGATGACGTCATCGGTCACGTGGTTGGGCCGCCAAATTTGTTTTAACACAAAAGCCTCAAAAAAAAAAACACTGAAAATACATGCTGGCGAGAGCTTGCAATCTCTGATTGCTCTTTCTTGTTAAGAAATGTTTTTGAATTACTCTTTACAGTGTTAACACCTGAAACACAGCACGATCATGTGAAACATTTGAAATATAAAATAAATTGTTACAATGAAACACACTGCTCAGAATCCCCCAAACGAACCAGATGATGGTTCAGTATTTGAGGAGGAACTTTGGGTCCTCTTCACTTTGGTTGAAAAAGGTAAAGGACGTGAAGAACACCTCTTGTTTGCAGAAGAACTTCGATCAACCCAAGATGATCCTGCAGAGAAGAAATCAACCCACATCATAAAAACCCCTGGACACCTTCATGATGTATAGGGTACACACACAAGAGACAGAACACATGTTTGCATTTTGCATTTTAGTGTTTGTAAATGGAAGGATGGTGTTTGTAAATGTTAATCTTGTTTGGCAACAGATTATGTTTTTCTTTATTTCTTAGTTAACCTTTAAAAAGATCTTCAGAGCCCATAGGCCCTGTTCATACGCTGACCACGCAACACTAAAGAGATACAAAAAAATCCTTTCAATAATGAAGAAAAGAGATAAACAAATTAACAATTTTAACCCTTCCACACTCGCTGCCTACCGAGACGTTTGCTCGCAGATTTGAAATGCAATATCGATTTTGTTGACCAAAGGCATATCCACTGTCTTCTGACCTTTGCCTTTGGGTTCAAAATGAATCACGTGTTACATCCATTTATTATTGTTACAGAATCTAAAGCTCATAGTGGAACTGACACACACACACACACACACACACACACACACACACACACACACACACACACACACACACACACACACACACACACACACACACACACACACACACACACACACACATCCTTGTGCTGCTTTCTTGCTCGACACTCAGCATTTAAAAATGATAGAGCATGGCCAAATAAACAAATGTTGGCAACTATTGCACAGGCTTGATGGGCCTAATGGCCTCCTCCTGCAATGAATTTCCTGGATTGTTTGTTCGTGATTCCAAGTCGCTGTTTCAAGTAAAAAGCCCAGTTGATAACCACATATGCATTTCACTGAAAAAACACATTTTGTAATAGTTCCAGTCCTGTTTGGGCATGGAATCGAACTAACTACATTCCAATGATAACAGAAAAGGTTTGAATTTCGCACAAAATAAAATCCCTTCACAATTGACGTGAGTCAATTACACCAAAACCTGATACAGTACCTACTGATATTAAATTGCAAACATATCTCATAAAACGATGGTAGAGACAAAATGAAGGAAACAATCACCTGACACTCGGACACCTTCGGTGCTGGTCGTCGCACGAGGTGATGCGGACGTGTCATTGCTACTCCATGAGTCTGGCATGTCTGACACTAAATGTGCCCATGATGGTTGTTGAGGGCCATGGGGGTGGGATGAATTACGAGCTTGAGAGACTGGAAATAAATAAATCAATATCAGGCACTAATTGTTCATCATGAGCTATAAACATTGTGAAATGTTACTTGTTTAATAATCCTGTGTTGGGATTTGAAAGTAGTCTGTGTGAATGGTTTTATTTTATTCATTTTTGTACGCAGCGTCGAGGATCGTAGTGGAGCTGCCATACACACACATATAATACTGTCGCGCGGACCCTTCGGTTAATACCAGGGCTCACGGATGGACCAAACGGATTTAATTGGAGGCGACGACCAAATACGGATTCGGCTATAAAACGCGGGAGGAAGAAGGAAAATGGAAGGCTGCGGCTAAAGCACTTACCTGGAGCGCGCCGACCGCGGCTTCGATCCTGCGGGGAATTAATGAACAGAACTCGACAAACACAATTTCAAATGTACAAAAATAAACACGTTTATTTCACGGAACCCGAAACAATGAAACGCGAAGGTAATCAAATAAAGCTCCTACGTTGGGATCCCACACACCAGACTCAACAACAGACACAGGAATGGATTAAAGGAAAAGAATTGTCTCGTCGTGTAAAATGTAAAATGGTGCGTGCGGCCTTATCTGTCCCTCGTCTTGTCTGTAACACGGCCCAGTTCGGCCTCGCTCGCGTGCCACCAGGCCCCGCTCCTAGCCTCTCACCACTCACGAGGTCCGTGCACCAAGCACCACGCGTCCACCGCACCAAAAGCACCACGCGTCCAACGCAGGCCAGCGAGTTCCACACGAGGTCGATCTCCACTCATGATCGGTCTGCCAAGACGAAGAGAGCGTGCTGCGCAAGACTAAGCGCCGGATGTCCAAGAGGTACTGCTGGATCTCCAAGAGCCAAGCAAGAAGAGAGTGAATGATGTCCAAGCACGAAGAGCGAATGATGTCCGAGCATGAAGGGCTGCGCAAACAAGAACCGGATGTGCTCTCTCAAAATGTCGTTCGGCCCGCGCTGATATAACCTTGCCGGTGACGTCAGCCTTGGCGCGCTACCAACCAGCGACTTCCACCGAACCTTCCAGCTTCACGCCTCTCGCACTCGTTGGCTGGAGGTTCGCGCCTAGCATGCTGACCAATCACAGGACCGTAGCGTGGTGATAGCTCGTGCTACTCGATGTTCCTAGGCCTGCCGGAGGTGTAGTTGGCGGCGGCCATCATCGGCGGTGTCCTGGCCTGGTTTCCTTTTGCCTGTTCTCTTCCAAAGTCTTGTCAGGGAAGGGAAATATTTAATGTTGCGCTAAGGGCCTGTCTAAATGTCTATGTTGGTGTGCATAGCCAGAAGGTGTTGTTGGTGTGCATTACGGTAGGAACCTCAAACATCCGGGGCCTTCGTCTCAAACTTGACTGATCTCTCCATACAGGTTGCTTCTGACAAACCAGACGTGATCTGCTTAACAGAAACTTTCCTCCTTCATGATGTCTCTGATTCCTTAGTATCTCTCCCGGGTTACTCCCTCCTCCGGTATGATAGACCTGAGCCTCGTCCTGGAGGTGGGGTTGCTATCTTTATCAAAAACTCTCTTCCTCACTCACCCTGCACTGCCCTCTCTCCACCTCACCCCCAGGAATACCTCTGGCTATGGCTTCCCCTTCGCTCCCACCTTTTGTTCATATGTGTGTTGTACCGTCCACCAAATAGTGATGACTCCATCTAAATCTCGCTGTCTGATAATATGGACCAACTTCTATCTACTCATCCCAACTCTCTCTTCCTCATATGGGGTGATTTCAATTGTCACCATGCTAGTTGGCTGGGTGTGGGTACCTCTCTCACCAGCCATGGCTCCTCAGCAAAGGACTTATATGACTCACTGGGACTGACACAATCTGTCAATTTCCCGACACGGATCTCAGTCAACGGAGCATCTTCTCTTCTGGACTTGGTTATGGCTAATTTCCCTGAAAATATCTGCTGCTCTTCTTCTGCTCCAATCGGCTCATCTGATGATGTGCTTGTTAAAGTGGACATCTCTCTGACCATTCTCAGAGAGCCTCCTCAGTGTCGACGAGTCTGGCATTTCACTCAGGCCAACTGGCACGGTCTTCAAGCAGCCATCAATCATCTGAACTGGTCTCCCAGCTCGACCGCCACTGACATCAACTCATCCTGGGAATTCTTCCAAAGTAAATTGCTCTCTCTCATGCACAGATTTATCCCATCTCGTCTTCAGTTGTCATACCCTTCGTCCCATCCATGGTACACAAAATCTTGTGGTGAGGCTGTTGCCCAGGAACAACTTGCCTTCGTCTCCTGGAAAGCAAATCCAACGGAAGGAAATCTCATTTCCTTTCACAAAGCCCGAAACAAGTGTGTGTCCACCCTCAGGAGAGCCAGGAAACAATATCTCTCCGTTCTCAAGACCGAACTCTCTTATCTGTCTCCCTCTTCCAAATCCTGGTGGTGTCTGGTCAAATCTGTTTCTGGTGTTTGTTCCCCCTCCATCCCCTCTCTCACCTCAAATGGCTACACAGCTGACTCCGCACGTGAAAAAGCTGAATGCCTCAACTCTGTGTTTGCCTCTAAATCTTGTGTCCCAAACCCATCCCTCTCTGTACCCACCATACCCAGTCGTACCCAGCTGCTCCTGGACTCTGTGTCCTTTCCTCCTGACAAGGTGGAAAAGTTTCTGTCAAGCCTCGACTCTGATTCTGCAACTGGACCTGACGGCATCAGCCCACGGGTCCTAAAATCCTGTTCTTCCGCTCTTTCACTCCCTCTCTCTGTTCTCTTCACCCTCTCTTTTGCTCAAGGTCATCTGCCATCTGCTTGGAAATCAGCCAACATCACCGCTTTACACAAAAAGGTGCAAAAACAGATCCTTGCAACTACAGACCAATCAGCCTTCTCCCAATTTATCAGCAAAGTCATGGAATCCATCATTGCTTCGGATATGAAATCTTTCCTCTTCTCCAATGGCTTGATCTCTGATCATCAATTTGGTTTCAGACCAGGTCACGTGACACTGGACATGCTGCTTCTGCTGTCTCAACAATGGATGGAGGTCCTCAATGCCAAACAGGAAATTAGAGCTGTCTCCCTTGACACAACATGTGCCTTCGATACGGTCTGGCACCCCGCTCTGCTCACCAAACTCTCCTCCTTTGGTATCCATGGAAATCTCCACGCATGGCTGGCGAACTTCCTCTCTCGTCACAGTCAACGTGTGGCCCTGAATGGGTTTCTCTCATCTCCTCTTCCTGTTCAGGCTAGAGTTCCCCAAGGCAGTGTTCTGGGCCCTGTGCTTTTTCTGGTCCAAATCAATGATCTCTCTGACTCTCTTGAAAATCCTCTCTATCTCTTTGCTGATGACTCCACTCTCTGCCGCTCCCTCCATTCCTCATCCCTCAGATCGGCAGTCTGCAGCCTCCTCACTCTCTGCAGACCTGGACAAAATCACAGACTGGGCAAACAAGTGGAACATGTCTTTCAATCCTGACAAATCTCACACTCTTACGATGTCTCTCCGAAAAGACCGTCTGGACAACCCTCCCATCCACTTTCTGAATAATCCTCTCCAAGAAGTTCTGTCACTCAAGCTTTTGGGTCTCACTATCTGCCATGACCTTTCCGGGGAAAACCACATTTCCAAGCTGGCCTCCAAAGCCAGTCGCCGACTGGGCATCCCCCGTCGTGTGAAGTCCTTCCTTGGCACACCTGAGCTCCTCACCACATACAAGGCTTTCATCCACAGCTCAATGGAGTACTGCTCTCCCTTCTGGGCTGGTGCTCCTGCCTTACACCTCGCTCGTCTTCACGCTGTTGAAAACAAAGCGTTCAGAATCATTGGAATCTCCCGCGATGAAGCTATCTCCGAGGGCCTTTCACTTACTCACCGCAGGCAGGTTGGTGGTCTTTCCGTCTTCTACCGACTCCTCTCCGGCCTTGCTCCACCAGCTCTCTCTGGGCTCTGTCCCCCAAATATTCCTGCAGGTCGCACAAGATCTGCCTGCAACCCTCTTATGGTTAAACTGCCAAAATCAAGGCTCTCTGCTCACCTTCACTCCTTCACATTCCTCTTTTCTCCCACCTCTGGAACAAACTCCCTCAATCTCTTCAATCCCACTCCTCCCTCCAGGTCTTTAAAACAGCTGTTCACCACCATCTCTTATCTTCCCCCATCCAAAACCATGATCTTTTCTACCCCCGCTAATGTCACCCCAAATCCACTTTTTTGAAATACCAACTTCTTTCCTGGAAGTCCTTGGTGTCCTTGTGTTTTATACTTCTCCCACCCCCTTCCCCCTTCCCACGCCTCCTCCCAAGCCCTCTCCCTCCCACACATCTCCCGATGTCCCTGCTCTCAAATGTTGTGTTTGTGTGCTTCTCCTTCTCTCCCCATCTTGTCTACCGCTCCCTCTTTTTAGATATTTTGTTTGTCTGTTTGATTTGTTTTTGTGATAAATGTTAGCTCTTTCACGAGCCTCGATTCTGTGTACAAAAAAAAAAAAAAAAAAAAAGGACAAAGGTTTGACGACCAGGTTTGACGCTCAGGGGTTTATCTTTAATCCCTAACTATCGAACACTCGAACATCCTGGTATGTTCACAAGCAGGTATCTTAACCCGCCAAACCGGACTAATCGAACTTATTACCAGGAGATTCCCTATCGCGACAGTCGAATACCTACCTATACCGATCTATCTGGCTCTAGATATTGCTTTACCCCCAGACATAACAATACACACACACCCTCTGTGTTTCTTCCTTGCTTGACACTCAGCATTTAAAAATGATAAGAGCATGGAAAAACAACCATACGTTGGCAACCATTGTGCAGGCTTGGTGGGCCCAATGGCCTGTTCCTGCATTGAATTTCCTTGTTATTTATTCGTGATTCCTGTTTAATCAACATGTGTTTGGATTTTTGGTACATCTGGTTCCCACGTAAATGATAGCTGGCGTAAGCTTTGTGTATTTTGACGTCGCGAAGATGTAATTTGTCGAAGATGTTGGTAGCTATTTGTTGGTAACGATGCACAGCATCGTCTTTCCATTTGCAGACATACATTAAATAATTGACCAAGTCTGCCATGTTCACATGAAGCAATCCTTCCTACAAGATTCAAAGTCGACTCACTGGCAGTAATGGTCTAGTGTTCGGGTAGAACGCTCCCGTCGGAAAATTATTTGGGCCTTGTACTGGTCAACATCGTCGGGAGTCAGGAGCCGGAAGCCTCAATATCTCAGCCCTTTCGGCAAGTTGAGAAAGTTCTCCAACTCTTTGGTTGTGCAGAGGCACTTCCCTTTTCTCTCAGGTACTTTTCCAAGTATTTTCGAACTCTTAAGCTTTGTGAGCCATTTTAGGTAAAAATCCTCATCTCGCACATATGATATTTGTTACCATGTTACCATTTGTTGCCATGCTGATGACCACAATTGCTAAGGGTTTCTGCGCATGTACGCTGAGTATTCTGGGGCAGATTGTGTCATTTTAAAAGTCCCGTATCTGGTGGGGCTTCCTATAGGTGGTATTTTCTGGAACTGTCTACAAGGAGCTCTGGATGGTTTCAAGGCAGAATAACATTGATTGAAGAGATTTTCTGCCGTAAAAACATGGATGAGCTGAAAGAGGAGAACAACGACATCACCAGATGGTGAAAAGCTAGGACACCATAGGAGAGCAAAAACCTTGTTGAAAACGTCATCATAAGAAATATCGATAGATGGAAAATCATACCTCCAATACCTGGTACTCTTTCATCAAGTGTGTAAACCTGGAGAGATGACACCATCACACTTTGAGTAACTACGATGCTCTGATGAGTTTGGCTCGAAGAAGCCAGCATGTTTTAAAAGTTTGCGGTTCCTTGAGGAAGTCTGGTCATGCCGATTCTCGACTCCGTTTTCCTCAAAGATAAGTACTCCCGGTCATTTTATCGATTTCTACTTTTTATTTTGCTGTGTCTATGTTTACTGTGTACTCCTAGTTCGGTTTCGTTTTAAAACTCGTGCAAATTGGCGAGTATTCGTCGGACTTTTCATACCTGGTATTTTGAGGCCAACCCGTTTCCATTGTTAGTCCTTGTGTGTCCATGATCGTCCTTTTTCTGTACTTACTACCTTTAGTCGTTTTATTTTCACCCATAAATTTCCCCCCAACTTTATACCGTATGTTTAATGTCTTAGAGACACACACACACACACACACACACACACACACACACCCACACACACACACACACACACACACACACACACACACACACACACACACACACACACACACACACACACACACACACAAACGGTGTTATATATATATATATATATATATATATATATATATATATATATATATATATATATATATACAGATACGTACATACCGTATATATGTATGTGGCTTTCACATACATGTGTCTTTCATGTGTCTTTCACTGAGGAGAGGCTTCCGTCTGGCCACTCTGCCATAAAGCCTAGATCGGTGGAGTGTTGCAGTGATGGTTGTCCTTCTGGAAGTTTCTCCCATCTCCACACAGGATCTCTGGAGCTCAGCCAGAGTGACCATCGGGTTCTTGGTCACCTCTCTTACCAAGGCCCTTCTCCCCCGATTGCTCAGTTTGGCCGGGCGGCCGGCTCTTGGAAGAGTCCTAGTTGTTCCAAACTTCTTCCATTTAAGAATTATGGAGGCCACTGTGCTCTTGGGAACCTTCAATGCAGCAGAAATGTTTTTGTAGGCTTCCCCAGATCTGTGCCTCGACACAATGCTGTCTCTGAGGCAGTTCCTTCGACCTCATGGCTTGGTTTTTTGCCCTGATATGCATTGTCAGCTGTGAGACCTTATATAGACAGGTGTGTGCTTTTCCAAATCATGTCCAATCAATTGAATTTACCACAGGTGGACTCCAATCAAGGTGTAGAAACATCGCAAAGATGATCAAGAGAAATGAGAGGCACCTGAGCTAAATTTCAAGTGTCATAGCAAAGGGTATGAATACTTATGTCAATGTGATATTTCAGTTTTTTCTTTTTAATAAATTTGCAAAACTTTCTAAAATAGTGTTTTCTCTTCGTCATTATGGGGTATTGAGTGCAGATTGATGAGGGAAAAAATGAATTTAAACGATTTCAGCAAAAGGCTGCAACATAACAAAATGTGAAAAAAGTGAAGGGGTCTGAATACTTTCTGAATGCACTGTATCTCTCAACCACTCGGTGGATCAGACTCGGCAACGGTTGCAAGAGTGACATGTGCATGGAAGAAGTTTCGGGAACTGAGTAGCGTGCTGATGAGGAGGGGAGTGTCGTTGAAGCTGAAGGGTAAGGTGTATGCTGCATGTGTGAGAAGTGTTATGATTTATGGGAGCGAGACATGGGTAATGAACATAGAGCAGCAACGAAGGCTGGAAAGGGGGGAAATGCGAATGGTTCGGTGGATGTGCGGAGTATCGTTGAGAGAGAGGAAGACAAATGATGATTTGCAAAAGATGATGGGAATAGAGCCTGTGATTGAAGCTGTGAAGAGAAACAGTTTGAGATGGTTTGGTCATGTGTTGAGGAAGGATGAAAGTGACTGGTTGAGAAGAGTGATGGAAATGAATGTAGAAGGAAGTAGAGGACGGGGAAGACCAAGAAAGGCTTGGCTAAAGATGGTGGAAGAAGAAATGCGGGCAAGGGGGTTAACAAGGAGAGATGCAGAAATAGGGCAAAATGTAGAAGATTGTCATGGGGACCGCAAGGCTAACCCCCGCTCTAGCAGGGAAAATGGCCTTAAAATGCCTGTTGTTGTTGTGTTTGTTGTAACCCTGACTGTATCTTGCAGCTCTGTCTTATTGCTCGTTTCTCGAAGAGTAATGTCTTCATCCAGCCTCAGGCCACACAAGGACCTGCACTTAGAAATGCCCAAAATAACTGACGTGGTTTCCCTTTAACCAATAGGGTGGGGACAGAGGGAAGGGGCGGAGACTATATCAATTAATTGGCCATTAACCACTCCAGGCGATGCAGTATACCAAAACAAAGATGAAAGGAACACTAAATGTCAGTTCAAATATTTATTAAACTAGGGGGCCCATTGGTCCATTGGACCAAATTTTAATTGGGGACTTTTGGATCTTCGGGGACTTTGGGTCTTTGGGAACTTTTGAGTCATCAGGGTCATCTGGGTCTTTTTGGTCCTCAGGGACTTTTGGGTCATCTGGGTTTTTTGGGTACTCGGGGACTTTTGGTTCATCGGGACTTTTTGGTCACCTGGGTCCTCGGGGACTTTTGGGTTATCAGAGACTTTTTGGGTCCTTGGGGACTTTTGGGTCCTCGTGAACTTTTGGGTGATCTGGGTCTTTTGGGTTATCTGGGTGCTTTGGGTCCGCAAGGGTCTTTTGGGTCCTCAGGGACCTTTGGGTCATCAAGGACTTTTCGGTCCTCAGGGGTCTTTTAAATCGAGTGTTAAAGGGTCTGCCAAGGTCTAAGGGGTCTCAGCAGTCTAAAGGGTTAAAAGGCACATTTGAATAGTACGTAATTAATTAATAGACGTGAAAAAGTATGACACACACACACACACACACACACACACACACACACACACACACACACACACACACACACACACACACACACACACAACCTCCATTTATAGTAGATTCAATTTGAGTGAATTCCTCGTTCAGGCTGTTTTATACGACGGCAGAAGTGATGCACCGACGTAGCGAATCTGGCGCCGAGAAACCGTGACTTGAGAAGGTTTATTGATCACGTGGTTTGCTTTTACCTTGACCCGCGACTAGAGGGTTCGTGATCACGTGTGCGGTGTATAGCACTGGTACCTCGCTATTATTTTATTTTCATAAATGTAACTGAAAAACAAGGCATTTCCCGAGACATGATATTTCTGCTGATATTATTTGATTCCACATAACATTATCACGCATATCGCCGACACTGAGGCAAATGTGTCTAGTGGCTCCGCCCCATCAAGCTGATTGACAGTCATAGCCACGCCTACCCAAGTCCTATTCTTTTACATAGGAATGTAGTTTTCCGTAATTTTCGTGGAATCCTTTCAAGCTACGAGAATTATAATACCAAAGGATGTTGCAAGAAGTAAAACTCTGTCGAATGGTAGCAGAATCATTGCCATTGATAGAGGCAGCTCGGAAATATGCCATCTTAAGAAGATTAATATTATTATTATGAACAAGAAGATTAATTCCCGAGCTTGACCGATCCCGTTTATTTACTTTATTTTGTTTTTGCCTTGGTCTGGAGAACTGAAAAGTGATCCCTACCTCGACAATCAACTGAACAGACCAGGTAGGCTCTCATATGTAGCCTAAGCGAGTTTTTAAAGAAGACACTCCAACTTAAGTTTTGTATGTAGCAGATGGGAGCGACATTTTTTTTCCACACCATCCCTACATAGAGAGTACTACCGTACTCTCTGATAAGTTTGGGGAAATCTAAAGTCTTTGAAGGATGATACACCTTGATGATATCATAGAACTTTGGAGAATCGTACAATTTTGAGGCCTCACTGGTAAAAGTATTGTCGTGTGATCCCCCTCGGTGAATACCGGGGAATTACGGATAGCAAATCGAGTGTTATTCGAGGCGTTGTTCAAATACGGATTTTATATCCGCGCAGGAAGAAGAGAGAAGAAGAAGAAGCTGGACACTTTTACCTGACGCGATCTCCGAGCAGTCTTCAACCCTGCAAAGTAACTCAAACGAAAACGGAATTAAAATGTACAAAAATAACAGGTTTATTAAACGGAACCCAAGAACAATGAAACGCGCCAGTTAAATAAATGTCCTAAAATGGAGCGCTCCCACACCAGATGCATACACACACGAGGGAGAAGAGAAATGAATATATTAATAAATGTGTTGTTTTTTCGTGCACTTAGCTCTGATCAGCCTGTGAGGGTCTCGCCAGGGTCTGCGAATGGGTCTGGCCGGCGTGTGCGTGTGTTGGTGGGAACCAGGCCCTGCCGCTCCCGTTCGTGTTCGCAACAGGCCTCAACACGCCGCAGCGGCAAGTCGTGAGTCGCTTCCGCCTGCAAAACTCGGCACGTTCCCCGGTGGCGTCTCTGATCGCTTTGTTTCTCCACCAAAGTCCGATCCCAACAAGCAGAGGAAGATGTCGCCGTGAAGAGCAATAGGCAAGGGCCAGAGCCAGAGAGATCGAGGAGAGGAATCATGAGGGCAGCAGGGAACAAGATCCGACCACGAAGGGATCCAAAACGAGAAGGGCCAAATGCCGGCCAGCGAGTTCTTTGATCATCTGCCGTGTTACATCAGCTGTCCTCTCACCAATGGCCGCGTCACTTCTCTCTCATGCCATCGGTCGGTGGCCAATCAGTTTGTCGCTTCTTCCAACCAATCAGCGGGTCGCTCTTTGCTCTGCCCTTGGCCAACCATAATTCCCTCCTTACCATGGCCTTCCGGTTGGTCGACACCTGGCCCAATGGTGTGATCTCCCCATCAACCCCTCGACCAATCCGTCGTAAGGTGGGCATGGCCTCAGCCTGCCTGAGCAATGTGTGTTGCTCTGCTAGTTGGTGATGTAGCTGGCTGCGGTTCGATCGGCAGTGCCCCAAACTGGCTTCCAGTGAGTTTTATTGTGGGGAGGGGAGGGGGAGGGGGGGGATTAACATAGTGTGTGTGGTGTAACTCATGAGTCTGCCTAGTGTCTATGTGCGTTGCCATATAGGACGAAGGATAAATCACAGAGGTTTGACCAACAAGGTAGTAGTTAACATAATCCCTATAACTAGTTAACATGCCCCATTCCTCGTAATGGGGACGAAGATACACCTTAATCCGACATTCGGGCTGAACAGGTCCCTACATATGTACATCGAAATGGTTCTTCTTCTTCACGACAGTCGGAGCATGATACCTACACAGATTTACCTGATCTATATATCACTCTACCCCAAAATTCATAACAGTATTTATCTCGATGCTAGCACATGCTTGCCCATTTTGTTATAACGAGATGAGATACCTGTTCTGCGGCCGTATAATTTTGAGTATGTGGGAGGGGAGGTTTGAGGGAGTGGGGGGAGGGGAGGGGGGAGGTTGTCGGGGAGTGGGTGGGAATGGGAGGCGGGGAATCTGGAGGTGGTTGGTGGGGAGTGGCCATGTGGGTAGAAAGTGGAGTGGGGGAGATACCTGGTCAGTTTGGGGGTGAGGTTTGGAAGGGGTGGGGTTGTGAGGAGCGTGGGGGTGTTGGAGTGGGGGAAAGTCAAAGTGCAGAACCATTCTGGAGCTTCGTGGGTTTGTGAGTACTTATTGTAATAAAACTTGATGCCAATTGAGAG
Organism: Myxine glutinosa; assembly: GCF_964187855.1. Classification (NCBI taxonomy): domain Eukaryota; kingdom Metazoa; phylum Chordata; class Myxini; order Myxiniformes; family Myxinidae; genus Myxine; species Myxine glutinosa. Next base: position 34,317,644 of record NC_136263.1, read on the forward strand.
GTCAGATGATGTAGCCAGTGAATCAGAACACATACACACACTTGGGTAATACGAATTGTCACAGCATGTATCGCATCAGTCAGCTAACCCTCACATATGGATAATGCAGTTCAGGGGGGAAGAAAGAAATTTTGGCCTTATTGCTTATGTGATAAATAGTTGGTATAGTCTTTTAACCAACAGGTTTTCAGAATCCTCCCCTCCCCATCCCCTATCCCCCTCTCCTATCCTCCACCCCTCCCCCTATACTATCCTCCTTCCCTCCCCCTCCCTTCAACCCTTCCCACTCCTCTCCTTCCCCATTCCCATTCTCCTCCCTTCCACTTCCCCTCCCCATTCCTATGCACACCTCCCCTTCCCAATCATCCCCCCTCCCTGCTCGCTCTCTCCCCTCCCCTAATATCCCCCTCCTCTATTATCCCCCCCCCTTGCCCTCCCCCTCTCTCCCCTCCCCTATACTCCACTCCCCTCCTTTTCCCCTTCCCTTGCCTGCACTCCACCCTTCCATACCCCTCCCTCCCCTTTCCCCTACCACCCCTCCCACTCCTTCCCCTTCCCTCTCCGCTTTCTTCCCCCTCCTCTATCATCCCCTGCCCCTCCCCCCATCTCCCCTATCCTCCACCTCTCCTCCCCCTACCCTTCCCCTTCCATCCATCCACTCCCTTCCCCTCTCACTCCCACTCCTCTACCACTCCCCTCCCACTCCCTTCCGCCCTCCCCCTTCCCTTCCAGCCCCCCACCTCTCTCGCACCCTTTCTTCATATTCCTGGAACAAAGCAATGCTGCATTGCCCGGTAACGCCGGTTACTTTTGCTCGTAAATAATAAAGGAAAATGTGAAGCATGAAACAGCAGAGGAGAAAAATGTTCAACATGAGGTACCCAGTTGCATACCTGTCCCCTTGTTTACACCCGATGCTTGGTCATCTGTGTGTACCTCAGGAGATGAATAAAATGCAGAACTGAAGGGGGACTGGGAACTGAGATCAAAAGGGCTTGGCATGTCTGAATCAAATGGGTGGAGTGGGTTTTGCCAATCTGCAAGTACAAAGAATGATTTACTTATCACGCTGGTGAAAAAAAACACACACAAACACACACACACACACACACACACACACACACACACACACACACACACACACACACACACACACACACACACACACACACACACACACACACACACACACACACACACAATGTTAAAATCAAATAAATAAATATTAATTCAAGTGCAATCAACAGACCATCCCAACAGGAAACAAAATATTATTTTTAAAAACTAGAACAACAATCTACGACGTCACGACGTTGGCCAATATGCCTCCGCCCACATTATTACATCATTATAATACTTGTAGCAAGTTTGATTTAAATCCATTCAGCTATTATCAAGTCATCACATTTTTACCTGGCATGAATTATGACCTTTGACCTCTTGACCACAAAATTTAATGAGTTCATGGTTACATCATAATACATACCTGTACCAAGTTTGAATTATATCACTTCAGCCATTCTCAAGTTATAGACCTATTACAGACTTTGACTTTCAGCCTTTGCCCCCAAAATCTAATTAATTAATCTTTACATCATTATACATACCTGTACCAAATTTGGTCAGAATTCCATCACTGGTTCACCAGTTATCGTGGTAAAAGGATTTTTACCTAACATGACCTCTGACCTTTGGCCTTTGACCTCCTGAACTCAAAATCTAATCAGTTCATCTTTACCTCATTATAGATACCTCCACCAAGTTTGACTAAGATCCCTTCAGCTGTTCCCAAGTTATCGCGGTAACGAAAACCTATCACAGACGGACGGACAAACTGAAAACATAATGCCTCCAGCGACTTCGTCAACTGAGGCATAAAAAGGACACAAACCGTTAAAGAGCAAAAATTGTGAGCACTTAGTGTAAATAACTCGTAAAAGCCCGTCAAAGATGACTGCCAGTACAGCATCATGAGCGTGCCAAGGTCTGAACCCTTGGTCTGGCACTCTAGCATCAGGTCAGTGCCGTATATTAACAGAGTCTGGCCAGCCTTTGATCTGCTCAACTACCGCCGTGATTGGTCGAGCCCGCGTCACGTGGTTTACAGGCGCCATTTTGCATACCACCTCAGCTGAGCAGCTTTCCCGCTGCACCCATTCCGTGCCATTGCTTCGTATCGTTGCATATTTCATTTGAGAAATATTTCAATAAAATCAACCAATATGGTGTGTTGTGCCGCTTGGGGATGTTCTGTTAGACCACGACAAGGTCGTATAATGCACACATTTCCTCGAGACAAGGAACGAAGTGCTATTTGGGCGGTTAAAATACGCCGAGTTGGATGGAATCCGTTACCTTACTCATATTTATGTTCGGTAAGTGAAATCGCTTAATATATATTGGTTTCAAATCAAAAGTGACATGACACGTGTGTATTAGGTCTCTGGTGAGCTTAACATTTATTTAGTCAACCATATATATATATTTTAGCGGTTGCCGAAGACGATAAGAAGAGGCCATTTCATTGGGTACAAAAGGTAGTTTATTGTACAGAAATCTCCAGCAACTGCTAGCGAACGGAAGTCGTAACGGCTTATATAAAAGCAAGCACCCTCTTCGGAGGGCGTGGCTCCAACAGCCGCGCGTGCGTCACGACGACACAACCAAACGCCCGTGTGCGTGGGTTAGAACAAACCCATCGTAATGGTAACCGTCACATGCAGATAAGTGAATAAGGTAACCGCGACATGTGCATAAGGTAACCACTACATGCGCCCCCCCAGAAGGCACGCCACGGGCGTGTACGTAGTTTGCGGGTGGAACCGAGCCGGGCCGCGGGTGGAAACGAGCCGGGCCGCGGGTGCTGAGCAGCGGTAGCAGTTGGAGGTGCAGCAGTAGGAAATGCGGGAGCGGCGAGCACCAGTGCGCGCGAAGGTAACAAAGCAGCCGTGCGTGCGCAAGAGATGAGCAGCATCAGCCTCGGGATCCGCCGTAGGAGCAGTAGTAGGAATTGCGGGAGTGGCGAGCGCCAGTGCGCGCGAAGGTAACAAAGCAGCCGTGCGTGCACAAGAGATGAGCAGCATCAGCCTCGGGATCCGCCGTAGGAGCAGTAGTAGGAGTGGCGAGCAGCAGTACTCGGCCTGTGTGGGCGGAGGCAACGAAGTAGCAGTACTCGGCCTGTGTGCGCGAAGGCGACGGGCAGCAGTACTCGGCCTGTGTGTGCGGAGGCGGCGAACAGCGGTGCTCGGCCTGTGTGCGCGAAGGCGACGAAGTAGCCGTGCCCGGCCTGTGTACGCGGAGGCGACGAAGTAGCAGTACTCGGCCTGTGTGCGCGAAGGCGACGAAGTAGCCGTGCCGCCAACGCCCCGTAACGGCGTTCCTTCGGAGGGTCCCGGAGCTGGTTCGCCCCTCCAGATGTAGAGGAGGAACCGAGCGCGATGTGCGAACCACATGGCCGCTCGTCGTTGGTGAAACTCCGGCAGTTCGAGTTTAGGTCTTGTGGAACTCGAAGAAATTGCGGTCGCAATCCTGCCGTGTTCATGTGGCCCCTGAATACGTTCGGGGGCAACGGGGTCACCAGTTTAGCGGTTGCCGAAGACGATAAGAAGAGGCCATTTCGTTGGGTACAAAAGGTAGTTTATTGTACAGAAATCTCCAGCAACTGCTAGCGAACGGAAGTCGTAACGGCTTATATAAAAGCAAGCACCCTCTTCGGAGGGCGTGGCTCCAACAGCCGCGCGTGCGTCACGACGACACAACCAAACGCCCGTGTGCGTGGGTTAGAACAAACCCATCGTAATGGTAACCGTCACATGCGGATAAGTGAATAAGGTAACCGCGACATGTGCATAAGGTAACCACTACAATATTATACATATTCCCTGTAACATTTTTCGTGTACATATGCAGTGTATAGGGTATATATATATATAAGGGATTATGTATAATAACTGAAAATCAGGTATTATACTGTTACGGACACGACTTAGATGTTGCTTGACCGAGCGGAATGGCCGCCGTGTTCGCACAGTTTACCCGATTACACTCGAACGTTGGCCGAATCGCGCTACGCTAAATCAATGAAGGAAAGGACACAACGGCTGGGATATATGCAACGACACAAGGGGTACAGTTCTCAAGACCTCCGGAGGAGGATATAATATTGGTGATGCAGAAACGGGTAGATTACACGGTAAGAGGTAAAGCACAGAAAGATGGGCACTTAGACACAGTCTTATCTTATCCCCGACAGACCACAGACAAACGGGACAAGACTGACTTACACAGGGATTGATGGCAAGGAAGGGCAGGCAGTCGATAGCACAAGGTGCACCTTGGCTCAGGGGCAGAATCAAACGCGGTCCGGTCCAGAGATGCGGGGAGGTATTCAGCGCTTGGAGGTGGCGTCTTCTCTCTCCGTGGTGTGGGCGCATCTGACGTCACCTCCCTCTCCCTGCGCATGCCCAGCGGGGAGTGACACGCCCTCGGCCCGTTGTCTCCGCCCCAGATGGAATCGGTCCGCCGCCTCCATTGGGTGCGGGGGGTTACCGGGCTCCGCCCTTGACGAGGAGCTGACAGCGAGCCCCTGCGTGGTAACCCCGTCGGAGCACATGTTCAATGGCGGCTAACCAAGCCGGAGTGAGGACGCACACTCCCCGCGCCGCCGCCGCTGTTGTTGTTGTTGTTGTTGTTGTACCATGAGGAAGAGCTGCGGGGAGGTATTTGGAGGTCCTAAACTTTCTAACGGTGCCATACAATCACATTCTGGTGCAACGAAGAGTCAGAATTAATGGAAACGAGTCCTTAACTGACATAGACTAAGAATAACTAGCAAGATGTCCTATAGTTGTCTACGTGAGATGCGGTGGACCTGGATGCGACATTTAATGGGGGAAAAAGGGGGAGGTCGGGTCTACAGAGTGTTGTTTACAGAAAATGGGACTAGGGAATGGGGGATTGGGGATAGTTGGGAAGTATTGGGGAAATAGGGGAATATTTACAAGCGGATATGGATGGAGGCCAATCTCATATCCGCAACAATACATAATCCCTTATTATACATATACCCTGTAACACATTTGTGAACCCAAGGTAATGAATAAAATAATAGACATTGTACTTTTGTAGCATTATGGGAATATTGTATGTTACGTTTCCAGATAATATATGAAAACTAGTATACTGTGGCGGACACGATGGCTCGCTGGCGCGATGACATCATTCTGCGCACCAGGAGGGTGTCGGCCACGCCCGAGGGGTAGGCGTGGCCTCAGGATATACACGGGGCTCACAGCCCCGAGCACGGCAGTGCTATAGTTTGATTCGTGAAATAAAGACGCATGTGGTTACATCGTTGTTGCTTCCTTTACTGGCAAAACAAGTCGTGCGCATAGCACCGCACTACATCGGTGACCTCGACTAGTTCCGCCGACGCTGAACTACAGAACGCGCCATGACGAGCAGCAACGCGGTAGCGGTGAAACTCCCTGAGTTTTGGGAAGCTCAGGCGGAGATATGGTTTATGCAGGCCGAAGCCCAGTTTCAGCTTTGTGGCATAACGGCAGACGAGACGCGCTATTTCCACGTCATCGCCGCCCTCGGGCCCGGCACAGCCGCCCGAGTCGTGTCTGTCCTGCGGAACCCACCGGCCGACCACAGGTACGAGGCACTCAAGCGTCGCCTCATCGCCACGTTCGGCCTCAAAGAGGACGAACGGGCCGACCGTTTCTTGGACCTTCCCGACCTCGGCGACACGCGACCATCGGTCCGAATGGACCACATGCTGTCGCTACTGGGGGACAAAGCACCGGATTTTTTTATTCCGGGCGCTCTTTTTACGCCAGCTGCCGGCACAGGTACGCCTTGCGTTGGCCGGTTCCAAGATAAAGGAGCCCCGCGCACTGGCAGTCGAGGCCGACAAGTTTTTCGCGGCGTGTGACACGCGGGCGAGCTTCGGTGCGGCCGTCGCGGATCCCGGGGCTGACGCTGATGCTGATGCACCACAGCTCGTGGATCTCGGGGCTGATGCACACCGCATGGCCGCCGCCATGCCCCACCCACCACCACCGCGAAAACCGCGGCCTCCGCCTTCGCCGCAAACCTGGTGCCATTTCCACGCCAGGTTTGGCCACAAGGCGAGGAATTGTTGCCCGCCGTGCTCCTTCGGCAAGTCGGGAAACTACAAAGCCGGCGCTCGGTAGCGGCCCTGAGCGTCGGCCATTCCGGCAGCCTCCTGTTTGTCACGGACACCTTGTCCGGGCGTTGCTTCCTCTGCAACACGGGCGCACAGGTGAGCGTTATCCCCGCCTCCACATCCGACAAGCGAGCCGCGGGCTGGGGCCCCGTGCTGCTTGCAGCCAATGGTACGCCAATACGCACCTTCGGGAAGCGCTGCCTCTCCCTGCGGTTCGGAGGGCAACGCTTTCAATGGACTTTCGTAACCGCCAGCGTGCCCATGGCATTGCTCGGTGCGGATTTCCTGTGTGCAAATGGGCTGTTGGTGGATGTAAAGAACAGGCGCCTCGTCCAGGCGGAAACGTTCAGCTCGCTGGCTTGCACGCTGAGCAGCTCGTTGCGCGGCTCACTGAGCGGCTCACCGAGCGGCTCGCCAAGCGGCTTGCTGAGCGGTCCGATCCCGGCGAGGTTGGTTTGTATGCTCCCGGCAGCGGACGAGTTCACCCGCCTCCTCGCCAGCTTCCCGGCCCTCACGCGGCCCACCTTCTCGGCGGTGGCTGTCAAGCACGGGGTGGAACATCACATACCCACCGTCGGGCCACCCGTCTACGCCCGGGCCCGCCGCCTCGAACCGACGGAACTCGCGGTGGCAAGAGCGGAGTTCGCTACGCTGGAGCGGCTGGGCATCGTGCGGCGCTCCAAGAGTGCCTGGGCGTCGCCGCTACACATCGTGCCGAAGCCTGGCGGGGGATGGCGGCCGTGCGGGGACTACCGCCGCCTCAACGATGCCACCACCCCCGACCGTTACCCGGTCCCTCACATCCAGGACTTTTCCGCCCGGTTGGTGAAAATGTCCTGCTTTTCAAAGGTGGACCACATACGCGGCTACCACCAGGTCCCCGTCCGGCCGGAGGACATCCCGAAGACGGCCGTCATTACGCCATTCGGCCTTTTCGAGTTCCTTCGGATGCCCTTCGGTTTGAAGAATGCGGCTCAGGCGTTCCAACGTCTGATGGACAGCGTCTTGCGCGACCTGGATTTCGTCTATGTCTACCTGGACGACATCCTCGTCGCAAGCGCGTCCCGTGAAGAGCACCTCCGCCATCTCCGCACGCTCTTCGAATGCTTGGTCCAGCATGGCCTGATCGTGAACCCCACCAAGTGCCGGTTCGGCGTCGCCGAGATCGACTTTTTGGGGCACCGCGTCACCAGGCACGGGGCCATCCCCTTACCAGCAAAGGTGGAGGCGGTCAAGGGGTTTCCGCGCCCCCGCACGATCAGGGGGCTCCAGGAGTTCCTGGGCATGGTGAACTTTTACCACCGTTTCCTGCCCCGCATCGCCCAGCTCCTGCGCCCCCTGCACGAGGCCCTCCGGGGGAAGCCGGGCAAAGGTGACGTCGTTTGGACCGAGCAGATGGACACGGCATCCGCGGGCGCCAAGCTCGCCCTGGTTAACGCCACCATGCTCGCGCACCCGGCGCCCGATGCACCGATCGCCCTCACCACTGACGCGTCGGACTACGCGGTGGGCGCGGTGCACGAGCAATGGGTGCGTGGAGCTTGGCAACCGCTGGCGTTTTTCAGCCGGCAGCTTCGCCCGCACGAACGCCGGTACAGTACCTTCGACCGCGAGTTGCTCGGGCTTCACCTGGCGGTCAGGCACTTTTGCCATCTGCTCGAGGGCCGTTCGTTCATGGCCTTCGTCGACCACAAGCCCCTGGTCTTCGCGATGGCCAAGGTCGCCGAGCCGTGGTCGGCCCAGCAGCAGCGTCACCTCTCGGCCGTGTCCGAGTACACGACGGACATCCGGCACGTCGCGGGGAAGGACAACCCGGTAGCGGATTGCCTTTCCCGGTCCGTCGCCCACGCGGTCCACCTCGGCATCGACTATGCCCGGATGGCGGCGGACCAGACCACCGACCCCGACGTCCAGGCCTTGCAGACCGCCGTCACGGGCCTCCGCGTCACCGAGGTGCCGTTCGACGGCGCGAACACGGCCCTCTTGTGCGACGTCTCCCTCGGGCGGCCTCGCCCCATCGTGCCAGCGGGGGTTTTTGACGCCATCCACGGCCTGTCCCACCCAGGCACGAAGGCCTCCCGGAGGCTGGTCGCCGACAAGTTCATCTGGCATGGCCTCCGAAGGTCGTCCGCGATTGGACCAGGACGTGCCTCGCGTGCCAGCGCGCGAAGGTGCACCGCCACACCCAGGCCCCGTTTACGGTGCCCGAACGTCGGTTCGACCACGTTCACGTGGACTTGGTGGGACCTCTGCCCCCCTCGCGGGGTTTCACCCACGTCCTCACCATGGTGGACCGCACCACCCGGTGGCCGGAGGCCGTGCCTTTGGCGGCGACGACGGCGGCGGACGTCGCGCAGGTGTTCATCGCCACCTGGGTTGCCCGGTTCGGCGCCCCCTCGGACATCTCGTCCGACCGCGGCCCCCAGTTCACTTCAAAGCTCTGGGGGGGGCGGTCGCGCGGGGGCTCGGTGTCCAGCTGCACCGTACCACGGCCTATCATCCCCAGGCCAACGGCCTGTGCGAGCGTTTCCACCGCTCCTTAAAGGCCGCGCTCCGGGCCACCCTCCGCGACGGCGGCTGGGTCGACAGGCTCCCCTGGGTCCTGCTGGGCCTCCGGACGGCGCCCAAGGACGACCTGCGCGCATCCGCGGCGGAGTTGGTCTTTGGACAACCGCTGCGGGTGCCGGGCGAGTTCCTCCCCGACTCCACGGCACCATGGTCCGCGGCGCAGCAGCGCCTCGCGCTGCAGGAGACCGCCCAGAGGTTCGTCCCGGTGCCGACGGCGCACCACGGGCACCCGCCAACGCACGTCGCCCCGGAGCTTCGCACGGCGGAGTACATGTTCATCCGACACGACACCCACCGGACACCGCTGCGGCCCCCGTACGACGGGCCCTTCCGCGTGCTGGAGACCGGGGCGAAGCACTTCACCCTGGACATCGGCGGTACTCCTGACCGCGTGTCCGTGGACCGCCTCAAACCGGCCCACCTCGACGTGGACCACCCCCCACCAGTGGCTCAGCCCCCGCGTCGGGGCCGCCCCCCGGCGGGCAGACGCCGGCACCGCCCAACCCTGCCGGCACGCCGCCCCCCGGTCCCGCACCCATCCCAGGGGCAGCCGGGGGCATCCCGGCATCCCAGCCGCCGCCAGCCGCCAGAGGGCGCTTCGGCCGGGTCATCCGCTTGCCCCGCAAACTGACCCTTCAGGTGCGCGGGAATTCTGGGGGGGCGCGTGTGGCGGACACGATGGCTCGCTGGCACAATGACATCATTCCGCGCACCAGGAAGGTGTCGGCCACGCCCGAGGGGTAGGCGTGGCCTCGGGATATACACGGGGCTCACAGCCCCGAGCACGGCAGTGCTATAGTTTGATTCGTGAAATAAAGACGCTTGTGGTTACATCGTTGTTGCTTCCTTTATTGGGAAAACAAGTCGTGCGCATAGCACCGCACTACAATACAAGCTCCATTTTATCAAATTACAATTTCATGCCAAGAGAAATAAAATTTATCAGTATGCTGTATGCAGCTGACAATAAATCGTGTGCCGCGACAGGCAAACAATTCGTGTGAATAAATGATGCCGCTTGCAGATTTCATTATTCCAATAACAAACAACACGTCACTTCAACTTGAATTAGTTGTTCCTCATTAAATCTGCGACCAAACAGTAATAACATCGATTACCTCGTCACAGAACTACAGGATTGCCACAGCTGACATACATCTCACAGTGCCAGTGCACGAAGTTAGGTATGCAACATGGCGCCGGTATTTCAGTTGGCCAGACTCTCAAAAAACACGGCACTGCATCAGGTGTGCCTACAACGTCTTTATCTCTTAGACATACTACCGATGTAAATTAACACTCCTTTAACTCTGCTTGCGTTGCCAATAATGTGCAGCATTCACCTCCTTGCACCGAGTATATATCTATCTATAATTCCAGTAATCTCTGTGTGTGTGTGTGTCTGTGTGTGTGTGTGTGTGTGTGTGTGTGTTTGTCTGTGACCGCTGTTTCTCGACAACCACGGGTCCGATATACTTGAAACTTGCCAGGTATATTGCTGGGGACCTGAGGATGTGCCTTTTCAAGGTTTCATATTAATCGGAGAAGTAGTTACCGAGCTATGGCGATTTAGCCGTTCGCCGTTCGCTTTGGCTTTGCGAATGGACCGAACCATTTCATGTAAATAGAGAGGGGGGTTCTACCGTACTCGCAAGCCGTTCGCTTTGGCTTTGCGAATGGACCAAACCATTTCATGTAAATAGAGGGGGGGTTCTGTGGTCGTTACTGCCACGTGGTTTCAAAGTTTTTTTTTGTTGTTGTTGTTTGCACGCATGTTTTTTTGCACGCACGTACGGGCAAGCACGTACGGGCAAGCACCCACGTACGGGCACGTCCTAGTTGTTTATAATAAACGCTTCTGTACACCACTCGCGAGGCTCAGTTGGCAAGTCACCGTCTACAATTCAAATAGAAGAGACGCACTTGCTCTTTTATGGAAAATGTTTTCGAATTTTTTTATCCTCAAAAATCGATCATAGTAAATACACAGTCATGTTAAAAGATTGGAATTTAAAATCGTATGCAAATCGTCCTTATGAAGGGGGACAGACAAGTACATATGCTGTCTTTTATTGAAAAATAAAGGAGAATGTGAAGTATGAAAAAGCAGATGTGAAAACAATTCAACATAAGGTAAACAGTTACATACCTGTACCCTTGTTTACACACAACTCTGGTCCAGCTCTGTGAACTACACGAGATGATACAGATCCAGAACTGAAAGGGCCCTTCATATTTTGGGCAAAAGGCATTCTTTGTCCACCTGCAAGAATGAAGGATGAAGCATGAACTGGGGGGGTGGGGGGAGGGGGAAAGAATACACACACAAGTGGATACACAAACAATCACACACAAACAATCACACACACACACACACACACACACACACACAAACAAACACACACGTGCAAACCAATACAAATACAAACAAGAAAAAGAGCAATCAGTGATTGCAAACCCTCGCCAAGATGTATTTTCAGTGGTTTTTCCGGCTTTTGTGTGAAAACAAATATGGCGGCCGAACCGCGTGACCGATGACGTCATCATTATTTTTTTTTCTCCACCAGTTTATGCCGACATGGCGCCCAAGAAATTTCATCTTGATTGGATGAAGTTTTGCACTTGTCGAATTATGATGTCATAATGGAGGCACCAATGACATCATCATTAACATATTTTATTCCCCATAGTGTTCTTTACAATGAGCCATGTCTCAATTTTTTCTATTCAGCGCTTTCGGAGATATGCAGGTGCAAAGTTGTTCGGTTTTTCCAAGATGGCGGTCGAACCACGTGACCGATGACGTCATCATTCTTTTTTTTCTCTGCCAGTTTATGCCGACATGGCGCTCAATAAATTTCACCTTGATTGGATGAAGTTTTGCACTTGTCGAATTATGACGTCATAATGGAGGCAACGATGACATCATCATTAACATATTTTATTCCCCATGGAGAGTTCTTTACAATGAGCCATGTCTCAATTTTTTCTATTCAGCGCTTTCCGAGATATAGAGGTGCAAAATTTTTCAATTTTTCGAAGATGGCGGCCGAACCACGTGACCTATGACGTCATAATTATCATTTTAAAAAATTCTACAAGTGGAGTTGCACGAATGGTGAAAATTTCCTGTCAATCGGACCAACGGTTGCAGAGAAAATCATATTTATTCTGTGCGGACACAGACATACAAACTGACAAACAAACAAATGAAAAATCGGTCAGAGACCGAGGAATTTTTTTGTACCGAAAAGCTTCTAGCTTTTCATTTCTGACCAATGACATCATTATTATTATTTTTTCTCCACCAGTTTATGCCGACATGGCACTCAAGAAATTGCATCTTAATTGGATGAAGTTTTGTACTTGTCGATTTATCGAATTATGACGTCATAAAGGAGGCCTTGGGCCGAGAGAGTTAAAGATTGGGCACAGTCTATTCCAGGGCAACACAAATATGTGTGTAAAGTTTGGCTATTCTATGTGCAACGGTGTAGACGTAGTACTGCGCAAAAACAGACAGACAAACAGACAGGGACAAACCAACCAACCAACATACTTGCAGGAATCTTTTCCGGCAAGTAACAAACGGACTCAAATGCAATACCCTCTCGTCTGGCGAGGGTAACAAGACAAATTCAGTGGTTTTTAAGTATTTTGTAGTAAAACAAATATGGCGGCCGAACCACGTGACCGATAACGTCATATTTTTTTTTTCTCCACCAATTTATCTCGAGATGACACTCAATAAATTTCATCTTGAGCGGATGAAGCTTTGTACTTGTTGAATTATGACGTCATAATGGAGGCTCCTCTGACATAATCATTAACATATTTTATTCCCCATGGAGAGTTCTTTACAATGAGCCATGAATCAGGTTTTTCTACGCAGCACTAACGGAGATACAGAGGTGCAAATTTTTTCGGTTTTTCCAAGATGGCGCACGTACCACGTGACTGATGACGTCATAATTAACATATTTTATTCCCCATCGAGAGTTCTTTACAATGAGCCATGTCTCAATTTTTTCGATTCAGTACTTTCAGAGATTATGGAGGTGCAAAGTTTTTCGGTTTTTCCAAGATGGCGGCCGAACCACGTGACCGATGACGTAATCATTAGCATATTTTATTCCCCATGGAGAATTCTTTACAATGAGCCATGTCTCAATTTTTTCTGTTCATTACTTTTGGAGATATAGAGGTGCAAAGCTTTTCGGATTTTCCAAGATGGCGGCCGAACCACGTGACCGATGACGTCATCAATTGGGCACAGTCTATTCCTGGGCAAGACCAATATGTGTGCAAAGTTTGGCGATTCTACGTGCAACGGTGTAGACGTAGTGCTGCAAACAGACAGACAAACAGACAGACAAATGAAAAATCGGTCAGAGACCGAGGACTTGCCGGAATTTACTTTTTTATCGGCCATTTAGGACAAATATGGCGGCCGAACCACGTGACCGATGACGTCATCATTAACATATTTTATTCCCCATGGAGAGTTCTTTACAATAAGCCATGTCTCAAATTTTTCTATTCAGGACTTTTGGAGATATCGAGGTGCATTTTTTTTGTTTTTTTCCAAGATGGCGGCCGAACCACGTGACTGATGATGTCATCATTAACATATTTTATTCCCCATGGAGAGTTCTTTACAATGAGCCATGTCTCAATTTTTTCGATTCAGTACTTTCGGAGATATGGAGGTGCAAAGTTTTTCCAAGATGGCCGCCGAACCACGTGACTGATGACATCATTTACATATTTTATTCCTCATGGAGAGTTCTTTACAATGAGCCATGTCTCAATTTTTTCTATTCATAACTTTTGGAGCTGCAGAGGTGATGTTTTTCGGTTTTTCCAAGATGGCGGCCGAACCACGTGACTGATGACGTCATCATTAACATTTTATTCCCCATGGAGAGTTCTTTACAATGAGCCATGTCTCAATTTTTTCTGTTCAGTACTTTCGGAGATATAGAGGTGTAAATTTTTTTTTCCCAAGATGGCGGCCGAACCACGTGACCGATGACGTCATCAATTGGGCACAGTCTATTCCTGGGCAAGACCAATATGTGTGCAAAGTTTGGTGATTCTACATGCAACGGTGTAGACGTAGTGCTGCAAACAGACAGACAGACAGACAGACAAACAGACAGACAGACAGATGAAAAATCGGTCAGAGACCGAGGACTTGCCGGAATGTACTTTTTTATCGGCCATTTAGGACAAATATGGCGGCCGAACCACGTGACCGATGATGTCATCATTAACATATTTTATTCCCCGTGGAGAGTTCTTTACAATGAGCCATGTCTCAAGTTTTTCTATTCAGGACTTTTGGAGATGTGGAATTGCAAAGTTTTTCGGTTTTTCCAAGATGGCGGGCGAACCACGTGACAGATGACGTCATCATTAACATATTTTATTCCCCATGGAGAGTTCTTTACAATGAGCCATGTCTCAATTTTTTCTGTGCAGTACTTTCGGAGATATAGAGGTGCAAAGTTTTTCGGTTTTTACAAGATGGCGGCCGAACCACGTCACCGATGACGTCATCAATTGGGCACAGTCTATTCCAGGGCAAGACCAATATGTGTGCAAAGTTTGGCGATTCTACGTGCAACGGTGTAGACGCAGTGCTGCAAACAGACAGACAGACAGACAGACAAACAAACGAACAGATCAACATACTTGCCGGAATCTTTTCCGGCAAGTAACAAACAAACGAACAGATCAACATACTTGCTGGAATCTTTTCCGGCAAGTAACGAACAGACAAACGAACAGATCAACATACTTGCCCGGAATTTTTTCCGGCAAGTAACAAACGAACAGATCAACATACTTGCTGGAATCTTTTCCGGCAAGTAACAAACGAACAGATCAACATACTTGCCGGAATTTTTTTCCAGCAAGTAACAAACAAACGAACAGATCAACATACTTGCCGGAATCTTTTCCGGCAAGTAACGAACAGATCAACATACTTGCCGGAATTTTTTTCCAGCAAGTAACAAACAAACGAACAGATCAACATACTTGCCGGAATCTTTTCCGGCAAGTAACGAACAGATCAACATACTTGCCCGGAATTTTTTCCGGCAAGTAACAAACTAACAGATCAACATACTTGCCGGAATCTTTTCCGGCAAGTAACAAACGGACCCAAATGCAATACCCTCTCCTCTGGTGAGGGTAACTCGAAAGCATCTGAAAATGCAAAGCCCATCGGCGTCCATTTGTATTCAGACGTCTTGTTTTTCTTCCATATGCTCAAAATATCGAAAACAGTTTAATTAAAGAAAATACAAAATGAAAATTGATGATTTCATGCAGTCTTGACCTTTGACCTTTGGACAAAAACAATAAGCTTATTGCTTTTGATTGGTGAACCAATTCAGTGACCGAACATGCAAATTCTTAAAAAATACAGGTCAATTGGATGAAAATTGACGATTTTACTTTGTTGAAAACTTGATGACACACACATGCAAAAACAATCCAAACAAGTGCATACACACACAACCACACATACCCTAAATGTTTTGATTAAAAATAAGAAAAATATCTCAAGCAAAGAGTCAAAGGCCTCCTATAGAGGAAACACTATGCCTGTGCGGCCACTCCAAGCAGCAGGAAAGTGCACTGTAAAAAATAATGACAACCTTCTCAAGTGAGGAAAAAAACATCACCTTGCGAAGAGACATGATTATGCACTAAAGCAAGAAGCTGAGAAGGTGTAACTGTCTCACCATCATCAAAGACAGTACTCCAGAGGCGAAAACTACAAACAGAAACCTGGAGTGTTGAGGAGAAGGAGATAATCATGTAATGCAAGATGTATTCCATACATGAGGCATGGGGAGTAAAGGTAAGGGTGAACGGTTCAGGGACCAGCTGAAAAAAACGAAACTGACCACTATAGCAGAGACAGTCCCCCTTGATAAATTTGAGAAGGTCTTTTCAACAATTAAAATATATCTAGATAAAGATAGAATAGAAGAGATAACATCTAGGGCAAGGCAACAAGTGGCAAGAGAGATTAAAGTGAGGAGAGCTCGGTGCTCACTTGAAGACAGAGATGGCAGGAATTCAGCCAAGATGGCACGAGAGGAAGTTTTGGCTGTGCAATGAGATGGGGGACCAAACCCCGACATACAGCTGGACCAAAGGCGACGAAGAAAGAGTGTGGCAAAAGGAAAGAATGACGGTATCCCCCTGAAAGAAGGGCAATACCGATTCAGAAACAAAGACCAGGTGACTCAGGCACAAACGAAGGGGAAAATAATGGAAAAGGCAGATTGTTATGGGCAGAAAGACAAGGGAGAGCAGCAGAATGAGGGAGAGGAGGATGGTGAAGATAATGAAGAGCAGCATAGACTGGAAGTAGAGTTAGCCAACCAAATAAAAGAGATGAAATTAATAAAATTCAGAGAAAGACCAAAACTTTATCGCATAGAAAACAATAAACGGACAAAAAATCTTCGTGAGGCAAACCAACCATTCAATTCGAATAATGATGTCAAAATCATCCACTTTGAAGGAAATCAATGTCGTCTGTTTTGCAGCGGCACTATTTATTCAAGAAAAAGTAACGGGCAAACAACACCAGAAGAAGAAAAAACCAGGCCCTACAAATATACTCAACATCAAAAGAAACATATCAAATATTACATATCAATACTCTGGTCGTAGTCAACGTGTGGCCCTGAATGGATTTCTCTCATCTCCCCTTCCTGTTCAGGCTGGAGTTCCCCAAGGCAGTGTGCTGGGCCCTGTGCTTTTTCTGGTCTTTATCAATGATGTCTCCGACTCTCTGGAAAATCCTCTCTATCTCTTTGCTGATGACTCCACTCTCTGCCGCTCCATTCCTCTTCCCTCAGATCGGCAGTCTGCAGCCTCCTCACTCTCTGAAGACCTGGACAAAATCACAGACTGGTCAAACAAGTGGAACATGTCTTTCAATCCTGACAAATCTCACACTCTTACTGTGTCTCTCTGCAAAGATCGACTGGACAACCCTCCCATCTACTTTCTCAACAATCCTCTCCAAGAAGTTCTGTCGCTCAAGCTTTTGGGTCTCACTATCTGCCATGATCTTTCTTGGGAAAACCACATTTCCAAGCTGGCCTCCAAAGCCAGTCGCCGACTAGGCATCCTCCGTCGTGCGAAGTCCTTCCTAGGCACACCTGAGCTCCTCACCACATACAAGGCTTTCATCCGCAGCTCAATGGAATACTGTTATCCCCTATGGGCTGGTGCTCCTGCCTCACACCTGGCTCGGCTTCACGCTGTTGAATCCAAAGCTTTCAGAATCATTGGAATCTCCCGCGATGAAGCTATCTCTGAGGGCCTTTCACTCACTCACCGCAGGCAGGTAGGTGGTCTTTCTGTCTTCTACCGACTCCTCTCCGGCCTTGCTCCCCCAGCTCTCTCTGTGCTCTGTCCCCCAAATATTCGTACAGGTCGCACAAGATCTGCCAGCCACCCTCTGATGGTTAAACTGCCGAAATCTCGGCTCTCTGCTCACCTTCACTCTTTCATTCCTCTTTTCTCCCGCCTCTGGAACAAACTCCCACACTCACTTCAATCACACTCCTCCCTCCAGGTCTTTAAAACAGCTGTTCACCACCATCTCTTATCTTCCCCCATCCAAAACCTTGATCTTTTCTACCCCCACTAATTCACCCCAGATCCACCTTGTTTGAAATTCCAACTTCTTTCCTGGAAGGCCTGGCAGTGTCCATATGTTCTATACCTCTCCCACTCCCCCCTTCCCATGCCTCCCCCCCAAAGCCCTCTCCCTCCCACAGTTCTCTCGATGTCTCCATGTCTCTCGGTCCCTGCTCTCAAATGTTGTGTTTGTGTCCTTCCCTCTCTCTCCCCATCTTGTCTACCACTCCCGATGTTATTTGTTTTATGTGTCTGTTTGTCTTTCTGTGTGATTAATGTTCGCTCTTTCACGAGCCTCGATCTGGTATACAACAACAAAAAAAAAAAAAAAATTTTTTTTAGAAGGACACTCGTTGAAATCCTCCACGCAAAAATGAAAAATATTTGAACGCAGAGGTAAAGTTCAGCTATCTTTACAAAACACATGTCAATAAACAAGAGGTTGCCTCAATCACAAAAAAGCAAAAAGCATGAACAACACAAGGGGTGGTTCAACAAAAGTCACAGCACTGCAACACAAAAACACGTACCTGAATACAGTCAAAACAAAATGACAAAGGAATGGACACAACACTCCCAACAGTCAAGGACAGAATGACAGCAGTCTTCAATATCGTGTGTGTCCTCCCTGAGCTTGTGATGCAGGATGTACACCTCCGACGCATGCTTTGTACCAGGCGTCTGATGCGGTCCTGGGGAAGTCTGTCCCACTCCTCCTGCAAGCCTTGAATGAGCATTTGCCGATTGAGAGCCGTTGATCTCCTCGGTGCAAGACGTCAAACAAGCTCATCCCATAGCATAAATGCTCAATGGAATAAGGCATCCAAGGCATCACTTCAGCACCCTGTTCCTGGAGGAAGTTGGTGGTCAGGCGAGCAGCATGGGGTCGAGCGTTGTCCTGCTGGAAAACTGCAATGTCAGGATGACCCTGGAGAAATGGCAGCAGATGAGGTCTCAAAACGTCATTGACATAACGCTGACTAGTGAGATTGCCTTCGATGATGACCAGAGGTGACCTGAAACGGGTGGAAATGCCGGCCCATACCATCACACTGGGTCCTCCCCAACGATTGAGCTGGCGAATACAGCATGATGTATACCTTTCCCCACCTCTGCACCATACCCGTTGATGCCCATCAGCAGCATGGAGGCAAAATCTGAACTCATCGCTGAACAAGACTACACTCCACTGTTGCTGTGTCCAGCGGCGATGCTGCAGACACCATCTTAGTCTGTTCCGCCGATGCACTGCGTTCAACACTGGACCTCTGCAAAGACGTCTTGCCACCAGGCCCCGACTTCTCAAGTACCTCCGCACAGTAGAGACACTGATGCGGTTGTTGTGGCGACCTTTTGTCACTGCAGCTGTTTGCGTCGCAGGGCGGAAACGATCACGAAGACGCTGCAGCACAATCCAGCGGTCTTGGTTTGGGGTAGTTACTCGTGGTCTTCCTCTTCGTGGACCATCATTAACAGTTCCAGTTTCACCATAATGCCTGAACCAGGTTGGAAATTGCAGGCTGTGAGCAACCAAGACGTTGGGCAATTGTTCGCTAGCTTACACCAGCCTCAAGCATCCCAATTGCCCTTAAATGTTGTCCAGATGTCAGGCATGGCATCTGAATTTTCTTGTTTTCCCTGTCAGAAGCCTCTGGAGTGGCTATAGACAGCAGTAAATGAATGTCTAACCACGAGAACTGAAGGATTTCATTATGAGGGTCATTATTTAAAGGAAAAGATCCCTATACAGAACCACTCAAGCATGCCATTGTTGCTCAACCAGGTGATTGAAGTGAAGTTCCTGTTACATAATCAGCCATTACAATTAAAGAAACGTGTTTGTAAAGCTGCACATTTCAAAAAATGAAAGTGATAAGTTTATTTTGATGTTCAGTTTAGAAACCAAATTCCACCTTCGAGACAGAGATTAGAGACACAAAGAGAGCATCCCTTCCCCCATCCAAAACCTTGATCTTTTCTACCCCTGCTAATTTCTCCCCAAATCCACTTTTTTGAAATACCAACTTCTGTCCTGGAAGTCCTTGTGCTTTATACTTCTCCCCCCCCCCCCCCCCCCCGCCTTCCTACACCTCCTCCCCCCAAGCCCTCTCCCTCCCACACATCTCCCGATGTCCCTGCTCTCAAATGTTGTGTTTGCGTGCTTCCCCTTCTCTCCCCATCTTGTCTACCGCTCCCTCTTTTTATATATTTTGTTTGTCTATTTGATTTGTTTGTGAAATAAATGTTAGCTCTTTCACGAGGCTCGATTCTGTATATAGTCCGGCAGATATGTGAAGAATTGTGGTAGAATTGTGCCTTTGATGATACAAGCATGAAACTTGGCACACAGTTAGGGCATACTCTTACAGTGAAATTTGGATGTAGGGGCATTCCAGATTTCTCCTTGGCCCAAAATGGCGGCCATTTTACAAAATGGCGGCTAAGAAGGACATATTTACCTATTATTTCAGACTTGTCATTTGTGCTGCTATTGAAACACAATGTAATGAGCATATTATAAATTGTCATGTACATGCTATGCAATACCTTCATACTGGGTTCAAAATTGGAATCTACGGTGGCCTATAAGGGGCAGAACAAATGGTTTACCATTGCAATAGACAGGACTGGTCTAGCGGTTTAATTATTTAACTTTGCATGACTATCTGATTTCTCCTGGGTGTAATTTTGGTTCATTACCTTTATATGAACAACTTTGATGTAGCTTTATGAACTTTCCTATCATAGACTAGGTGACTATAAGGAACAATGCAAGGCTAGTGAAAAGTTACGAAAGCGAATTACTATATTTATGATAATAATGTATGTATTTCTTTTTCAGATGATAACTCGACTGCACTGCACCTCCGCTCATTGACTGTAGTAGCTACCTAGATTTGGTTCCCAATTTGTATATTGATTGGATGGTGGTGGTGGATAATGCTTAATTGACAATGGCCAACAAAAATTTCAAGCTATTAGACCCCCAAAGCCCTAGTACATCTGGAACAAACATGCCTTATCTGACAGATTGGGAGAAGTGTGTGTTATGTCAGGAGGTCACCGATGAGGCCCTTGCCTGTCCAGCTGATTCCAAGCGAACCGCAGGGTCCGGATACCAAACTCTTGCAGATTATCTCCTCACCTTCAGCCAGATGGGCTGCCTGCCAAAATCTCTAGAACTGTCCCGCCTGGACGATGGTGAAGGTATCCAGTCAACCTTCCAGAGCCACAAGGCTAAGTGGCATGATTCATGCAGACTGAAATACAACAAAACTGAACTGCATCGGGCACAAAAAAGAGAAACGTCTAGTGAAGAAACTGCAAGTGTCTCAAGAAAGTACACCCGTCACAGAGTACATGTAGACCACACACAGCCACAGCCTGAAAAGTGTTTCTTTTGTGACAAACCAGCGGGTACTAATTCTCTGCGAAAAGCTTCCACCTTCGACCTCGATAAACATGTCAGGACAGCTGCCCTGAAACTAGGAGATCAGGCACTTCTTGCTAAACTGAGTGCAGGTGACCTTATAGCACAAGATGCACAGTACCACGTGAAGTGTCTGGTGTCACTTTATAACAAAGCAAGGGCCACAAGCACAACACTGAATGAACAAGATGATATCAATCACGGTATAGCACTTGGAGAGCTAGTGTCCTACATCGATGATGCCCGCACAGATGCTCTTGTGACACCAGTGTTCAAGCTGGTAGACCTAGCAAGACTATACACCACCAGGCTGGAACAGCTTGGAACAGTCTTGACCAGGCGTGTCCACTCCACCAAACTCAAAGATCGAATCATGACATATTTTCCAGACCTAGAGGAGCACATGTCCGGTCGAGATATTCTGCTTGCTTTCAACCAGGATGTTGGCTCAGCCCTTCAGAAGGCATGTGATCACGACACTGACAGTGATGGAGTTTTTCTTGCTAGAGCCGCAAATATAGTTCGTAGAGACATGTTGAAAATGAACTCAACATTTAGTGGTTCATTTGAAGCCCACTGCCAAGAACATTCGGTACCTAATTCGCTTGTATCACTAGTTTCTATGATCTTGAATGGTCCTAACATCCAAGAGCAGTCAAGCCACTCGTCGGTATCAACACCTACTCTCACAATCTCACAACTCCTTATGTTCAACAGTTACTCACGCCGCAGAGAGAGTAGCAGTACTACCACGTCCACGAGCCACAGTCACAATCGGGAGACTCCCCTGCCTGTGTACCTGGGCACCCTTATCCACACAAAGACTCGAAAAAGAGACCTGGTTGATACTATGTTCAACCTGGGTCTCTCGATCTCCTATGACAGGGTGCT
Organism: Myxine glutinosa; assembly: GCF_964187855.1. Classification (NCBI taxonomy): domain Eukaryota; kingdom Metazoa; phylum Chordata; class Myxini; order Myxiniformes; family Myxinidae; genus Myxine; species Myxine glutinosa. The sequence goes on from NC_136263.1 coordinate 34,339,405, forward strand.
TAGCATCTCCACAGACCTGGGGAACAGAATCTGCCGTTTCTTCCAAAATGAGGGTACAGTTTGCCCCCGAGCTAAAAAGTGACCTCTTCACAACTGGGGCAGTGGATAACATTGATCATAACCCCAGTTCAACAAGTGCCCACGACTCCTTCCATGGCACTGGCATTTCACTTTTCCAGCACCCAAATAGCGATAGCCGTGGAGTTCAACGGGTAAACCCAGATGACACATCAACAACAGATGCACACCTGCCACAGTCATACACCATCGTACCTCCTGTTGTTCTGGGTAAATGTGACCCACCTGTACCCAAGCTAGCGGGTCCCAACAAAAGCAACTGCCAACTCATCCCTGAAGCAATGCAGATTGAGTACAGGTAACTGATTATTGTGTTTGAACTGTGGACAGTTATATGTGTACCTAAATAACCAAGACTTGTTAACTTGTGTGGACTTGTTTGTTCTTAATTGTGTTCATTATCTTGCATTTTGACAGGTGGCTGGAGCAGATGGAGAAGACAGTGCTATCTGACACACCACTTAAGGGAGACGAGACAGTATCATGGGCTGGATACCATGCCAGCAAGCAGACTATTCCAGAAGAACCAGAGTGTAGTGTGGCCTTAACTTCATTGCTGCCTCTCTTCTATGACCAGGCAAAATCTGTGGCAATGATTCGTCACTCCATGGATGTCATCAAGAAAGCAATCGATATTCTGAATCCAGGTCAGATCCCTGTAATCACACTTGATCAGCCACTGTACACACTTGCCAAACAGATCCAATGGAGATGGCCAGAAACACACGGAGAAGATCACTTCGTCATGGTCTTTGGTGGACTCCATATTGAGATGGCAGCATGGAAAACCCTCGGTGACCTTCTGGATAGCAGTGGGTGGACAGGCGTTCTGATGCTTGCAGGGGTTGCTACAAGTGGTACTGCTGATTCCTTCCTGAAAGTGACCCATGTGACACGCACACGACGAGCACACCAAGTCACAGCCAGTACTCTCTATCTTCTCCTGAAGGAAGCCTACAGCCAGTACACCAGTGGACTAGATGAGGGACAGGATACGATACCACTAGATGACTGGTGCGGTGAACAAGCCAATGCAAGTCCACAGTTTCAGTTCTGGTTCCTAATTATGCAGCTAGAACTGGCAGTCCTGATCTATGTGAGATCCGTCCGTGAAGGAAACTTCCAACTGTACACTGATGCTCTGACCAAGCTTGTACCATGGTTCTTCGCCTTGGGACATACAAACTATGCCAGGTGGATCCCAGTTCACTTGCGCGACATGGTGACACTTGCAACAAAGCATCCAACTGTATACGCACAGTTTCTGGCAGGAAACTTCACCATGAAGAAGACTACACGTGCATTCTCTGCCATAGCCTTAGACCAGGCACACGAGCAAAATAATGCATTGGTGAAAGGTGATGGAGGGGCTGTAGGTCTTACGGAGAATGCTGCAGCTTTGCGCCGATGGATGGTGTCTGGTCCAGAGATGGCCAAACTGATCTATAAGTTCGAGGCCACAACAGAAAAAAGAATTAGGAAAACTGAACTAAAACACCATGAACAGACAAAGCACACGCAGGTAGCCTTTGCTCGAGATGTGAGAGCACTCACCCGTGTCATAGGAGAGATGGGGAACCCATTCTGTGACGACAGCAAAGATCTCTTGGTGCTAGACAGCAGAGACCTGGCAGACCCAGCAGTCATCAACACCCTTTACCAGATCGAGAAGCTGGGAAAAGAACAGTATGACACATATGTGAACGAGAGGCTTGTACATCAGACAAAGCCTATCACTGACCCAATAAAAAGAAACAATCTCCCTCTCTTCAGCCGACCCCCAGTCAGAGAGAAGTCAAGAACAGAGTTGAAGGTGGTATCTCTGAAGAATGACTGCGTTCTGTTCTCCAGGCTGTTTATTGCATCCCAGACACGGAATGGAGATCTTGATGAATTCTTTGCACATGAAAACCAAGCTTGTCCCCCTGCATTGTCACAAATGGGCAAAATCCGGCTTGGAACCAAGTCTGATCTGGTTGGGTGCTTAGAAGATCTGATCACCTCACGGGAAAATGATGATGTAAGCCCCCCTGTTGAAGTCATGATCCTGGATGGAGCAGCCATCGTGAACATGCTGGCACCTCGTAATGCGAAGACCTTCTCTGAGTATGCATCACTAGTATTCTTGCCATACATCACATCTCAGATACAAAATAAGAGCAGGGTTGATATTATCTGGGATGAATATTTCCCAGACAGTTTGAAAGCCGACACCAGGAAGACGAGGGGTAAAGGCACCAGGAGACGAGTTGAGCCATCTAGTTCCATCCCTCGAAACTGGCAGGCCTTCCTTCGCATAGACGAGAACAAGGTGGAGTTGTTTGACTTTCTAGCAACGAGGATAGCAAACATTGAGACTGACAAGCAAATCGTCACCACAAACCACAAAGAAGTTTTTTGTACACAGCCACGAGATGTTACTGGTCTTTCCCCGTGTAGTCACGAGGAGGCAGATACAAGGATACTACTCCATGTCCAAGATGCAGTCAGACAGGGCTATACCAAGGTGTCAATCCGCACAGTGGACACAGATGTTTTGATCCTTGCAGTGGCAGCAACTGGATATCTTGACATCGATGAACTCTGGGTTGCTTTTGGCACAGGGAAGAATTTCAGGCACTTGGCAGCTCACGAGATGGCTGTGGCACTGGGACCAAACAAGTGCCGAGGGTTGCCATTCTTCCACGCCTTCACTGGGTGTGACACCGTGTCCTGCTTCGGCGGAAGGGGGAAGAAAACAGCATGGGAAACATGGAAAGCCTATGATGAGGTCACCTCAGCTTTCTGCGCACTGGCTGCCACACCAACCATTTCAACTGCAAATGACAACATGGATCCACTGGAGCGTTTTGTTGTTCTGCTCTACGATCGAACAAGCAGCCAGGAACATGTTAACGATGCCCGCAAGCATCTCTTCACCCAGACTGGTAGATCAATAGAGGCTATCCCACCAACGCAAGAAGCCCTCAGACAACACATCAAGAGAGCTGCCTACCAAGCCGGCTTTTGTTGGGGCCAGATGATGATTTGCGCACCTGAGCTCCCATCGCCAAGTGAATGGGGTTGGAAACAGAGTAATAACGGCTGGGGGATATATTGGACAACCCTCACAGAGGCAACTGAGGCATGCTGACAATTGATTAGATGTGGATGCAAGAAGGGTTGCAGGAAACAGTGCAAGTGTGTTAAGGCCGCACTCCAGTGCTCAGCTCTGTGTCACTGTGCAGGGGAGTGCACACGATAGTATACAGGAGGAATAACACACCTGTTACATATACACAAACATGTGGAAGACTGTTTTGTAGACTGTTTTATAGTGAAAGTCACTTCCACAGCGTTAATGTGGCATTTTCACTTCATTTCCATTGTGTTTCTGGAGTTTGCTCAAAATAGCTCAAAAAGTAATTATTTTTGTAAAGAATAAGGACCAAATAAATGTTATGTGAGTTTGTTGACATTTAATTATGATCTTACAACCTGTTTACGTGAAAAAAACATCATAGGTGTGCTTGAGCAATAAGTAAATCTAGTTTTATAGACATCGGTACTGTGTATCTTATTATCCGTAAACGGCCATTTTTAAAATGGCCGCCATTTTGTCCCTAGGAAAAGATTTGAATGCCCCTATATCCAAAAATCTTCCTAGTAGTATGCTCTATCAGTGTTCAAAATTTCATGCTTGTATCACCAAAAGCACAATTTTTTCACATATCTGCTGGGCTAATACAAAAAAAGCAAAGAAAAAAAAAGCAATTGCGGATGGAAGTAGGACAAATACAACAGTTCAGGAAAGGAAACAGACACCAAAAACTAACAAAGAGAATCCAAGGAATAAAAAACCAACACAAAATCGAAGACAAAGACCTCGAGTGTTTGGGTGCTGTAAGCAAACTCAAAATAGAAATGATAGCAAGAATGAATGAATGAATGAATGAATGATCGTTTTAAGGCCATTTTTCCCCGCTACAGCAGGGGGTTAGCCTTGCGGGCCCCATGACAAACGGGCCCCATGCCCTGTTTGAGGCAATGTTTTTATGGCCGGATGCCCTTCCTGACGCCAACCCTTGGTCGCCTCTTACGATGCGCAGGGATACGGTGTACCTATTCTAAGCCGGGGTACACACCGGGATCATTCATCCCAGCAAGCTGGTGCTCAATTTGCCGACCTCGGAAGGATGACAGGCTGAGTCAAACCCCCTGGCGTTAATTCAGCGATCGACCAGGATTCGAACCCAGGATCCTAGGATCCCAAGCCGGCACCCTAACCGCCAAGCCAACGCCAGGCTTAGCCAACACCAGCCAACCCCAGATAGCAAGGAAGATTAAAAAAAAAAAACCGATGAAGAAGGAAACAACAGGAGAAAACAAAACCAGAATGTGTCAACTCCCCCTGAAAAAGAAAAACTGGAAAAGTTCTGGAAAGGAATTTTTGAAGATCGAAAAGAACACAACAAAGAAGCTGAATGTATCCCAAACTTGGAAAAGCAGAAGCAACATCTCGAGGAAATGCCACAAATTAATTATTGATGAAGAGAAAATTAGAAAACACCTTCAAAAAATGCCAAACTTCAAAAGCTCAGGCCCAGATGGAATTCCAAATTTCTGGCTAAAACAACTTGATGCTCTTCACAATCACTACGCCAGGACATTTAACAAACTCGTGGACATTTAGCAAATCTGCTCACCTTCACTCTTTCATTCCTCTTTTCTCCCGCCTCTGGAACAAACTCCCACACTCTCTTCAATCCCACTCCTCCCTCCAGGTCTTTAAAACAGCTGTTCACCACCATCTCTTATCTTCCCCCATCCAAAACCTTGATCTTTTCTACCCCCGCTAACTCACCCCAGAACCACTTTTTTGAAATTCCAACTTCTTTCCTGGAAGTCCTTGCAGTGTCCATATGTTTTATACCTCTCCCACCTCCCCCCAAGCCCTCTCCCTCCCACAGATCTCTCGATGTCCCTGCTCTCAAATGTAGTGTTTGTGTCCTTCCCCCTCTCTCCCACCTTGTCTACCGCTCCCCTTATTATATGTTTTATGTGTCGGTTTGACTTTTTGCGTGATTAATGTTAGCTCTTTCATGAGCTTCGATGTTGTATACAAAAAAACAAAAAAAAGACCGAGAGGAAAACGCAGTGGATGAGTGGCTCGTAGAAGGGAACATCTTTCCCATCCCAAAATCGGAGGAAACCCAACTCCCCCCACAAATACTGGCTGATAACATGCCTACCAACCATATACAAACTGCTGACAGTATTCATCACAGTAATGATGTACCATCATCTAACAAAGCAAGGAGGTTTAAAGGCAGAACAAAAGGGATGTGCGAGAGGATGTTATTGAACAATTGACCACCTACTACTGAACAAGGCCATACTCAAAAATTGCAAAATGCGAAGAACTAAATTTTTCACCGCCTGGATAGACACCTGCATGTTTTGCTGCACGAGATCTGCCACCAACTGCATGTTTTGCTGCACGAGATCTGCCACCAACTAACCCCAGGAGGACTTGATTGGGAATGGGTACTCAGAATGACATAAAAATCGGACGAAACGGCACACGAGTAGTTGGATCGTCTAGCCATGGCCTTTCTAAACCATGGGGGGGGGGGGGGGGGGTGCGGTTGTCGAGGAAATACCCCAGGCATTATTGCCGAATGTCCTAATTTCCTACCCTCCACTAAGAAGCAATTCAAATTGGTGTGTCTGGCCTGAAAGACAATGACGCCAGGAGCCCTTATGCGACGCTGCATGTCAGTGCGGGCATCGGGAGGAAAGAAAGGATATCAAGGAAGAAATGCTCCATATGCTCATACGTGAAAAGGGACAGAGACGGAGGGGTTACGAACCACCGGAATGGGAAACATCGGACCCCCAATGGACTATGACACCGATTTAGACAAAGACGGAGGGGCGGTAGCCCAACAATAGGGAAGACGGCCCCCTTTTGCCCAAAAACAAAGACCGCAGCCAAACTGGCAACCCCTTCGGGGACCAGCCAGACGGTGGCGGGGGCCATAAGCGCCACACATTGCACAAAATGCCTGCTTTCTGTGTGGTCAGTTAGGACATTGGTGACGCCCTCCCCAGCAGCAGGCCGCTAACAAAGAACCGACTTATTGACAGGAGGATGCGGGCGAGCCGCCAAAGGAGTGCCCGCTACTAACACTGAGCCCGACAGAGGAGCCGACCTTTACTCTGGATGTCGAAGGGACACCCCTTTCATTTCTCGTAGACACGGGGGCGACTCGTTCGACCATAGATGCCAATCAATTGCCAGATGTCCGCACCACTCGTAAACAGGTACAAATTATGGGAATATCTGGGAAACCACAAGGCCTCCCAGTTTCGGAAGAATTGTGAGTGGTGTGTGGCCCTTTAGAAGCTAAGCATGCTTTCTTAATGACCACTACGGCTCCCGGGAACCTATAGAGAAGGGATTTATTATGCCAACTGGGTTGTAAAATATCGTGCACACCGGGAGGAGTGTTGGTGGACGTAGCCGCAAAGAACAAAGAACTTCTCATGGCTGCTTTATGCCGCCCAAACCCGATAGCATATTGGTGGCAGTTACCTGAAGGGTCACTTTCGGAAACTGCATGTCATAGACACAATGATAAAATAAACTTCAGTCTTGAGGGACTGGCTGACAGCGCACGACATAACGACTGGGGTCGTATGTACTATGATGTACATATGTACTATGATGTACTATGATGGCTCCGGTGATGACGCAGAGTATAGGGAAATAATAGGCCCTTTGCTTGGGACAAAGGGCCACCTGACCCTAGGCCAGGTGTGGGTAGGTCAAGAGGGTATAGCTATTGAAGTATGCTTGACCACCCCACAACAGAAACTTACTAAATACCCACCCCAGGTCAGTGCGCATATCACTGTCACCACAGCCACTGGATGGCCCCCAGAGAGTGTGAGCTGCATGGTCACCCGACTAGCGGGTGAGCAAGTGGTCAATACTACCCAGGTGCAACATTGGGAGATAGCTTTGCTAGAAACCTGAGAGGGGTTCGCCCTCAGGTTGGCCAGTAGGACAGTACCAGTAACTATCGAAGAGCTCGACCTCCCTCCAAAGACCCCATGCACAATGGGGGCCATGACAGTTAAGAAAGGGGACGAGAGGGACGATCTGATAGCACAGATCCCACAAACCCTGTGGACCCGGCATGACAATGATGTGGAATAAATTTGGGATGCCAAACCATTGGTAGTACAATTAAAGGAAGGGGTACCCCTGCCTAATGTTAGGCAATATAAATTGAGGCCGGAGGCCGATGCAGGAATTGCACCAGTCATAAAATCGTTACATCGACAAGGAATTATAGTAGAAACTAACAGTGCGTGTAACACCCCCATGTTGCCAGTTAAAAAGCCTAAGAAAAATAAATGGAGGTTTGTTCAAGATTTGCAAGAGATCAATAAAGTTATAAAGAGTATCCATCCAGTGGTACCAAATGCAGAAGCTTTGCTGACATCCATACCTCCCAGAGGCCGAATATTTTACAGTGATTGATTTGTGTTCGGCTTTGTATTGAGTGCATTGAGTTGAGTGTATTGTATTGAGTGAATGGTCCTGGAGGAAAAGAGGGTGCAAGTGCCACCAGGTGTGCAAGTGCCACCAGGTGTGCAGGTGCCACCAGGTGTGTGGGCACAAGGGGTGCAAGTGAAAGTACAGGTCAATGGAGAATGGTTATATGGAATGGATGGTCTGGATGGTATGGAGTATGGAATGGATGGTGTGGAGTGAGTAGTGTGGAATACGTGGAGTGGAGTGGTTGGTGCGAAAGGAGTGGATGGGGAAGGATGGACCCTTCACAAATACTCGGGGAGGGTAGTTTAAAAGTAGGTAGAGGGAGTAGGTAAATTGTGGTTGGATATTGGCATCTGTGGTGCAAGTAGTAGCACAGAAGTGTTGTGTTGGGTGCATTAGTGAAATGAAATTGGCTGGGCGTGTGGCCTGTTAGTACATGTGATTAAATGGGCACTCCGCCACTGTTAGTCTGTCGGCCAGGTGAGGCCGCAGGTAGGCTTGGGGAGCCAGTAGATGTTCAATGGGGCCCGAGGATCCAGAGGATGGACCCGGGTAGCCCGACGCCAGAGAGGGCGGTAGGGGGTGAGAGCGCCAGATGGCCTTCCCCAGATAGGTTAGGTTGACATTTCTCCCGATGTCCCTGCTCTCAAAGGTTGTGTTTTTGTCCTGCCTCCTCTCTCTCCATCTTGTCTACCGCTTCCCTTATTTTTTGTGTTTTATGTGTCAGTTTGACTTTTTGTGTGATTAATGTTAGCTCTTTCACGAGCCTCGATCTTGTATACAAAAAAAAAAAAAAAAAATGGTGAGGAGCAGGTAAGCTCGGGAGACAACTACAGTGGCGGAGGTGTGTAGGTGAGCGGACCTGCTGGGAGCGCCACACGACCCAGCCTTGAAATTGTGTGAGGGCACAGGGTGAAGAATCGGGGGAGTGAGACCCAAAATTGGTGAGCACCACAGTTTGGTCAATGGGAGTTCGGTTCTTAGAACCACGTAGAGTAAAAGATGGCCAATGGTTTGGCAGGGAAAGACCCCAGGTAGAGTAAAGTTTGTTAAAGTCATTTAGAAGGTAGTTAGGATTGAAAGTCTCTTCGCACCATCCACATCCACTCACTAAGGTGGCAAGACTCCACACCACTGGTTTTTGCAAATGTCTGGTATGTAAGACGCATCATGACGTGGGGGTGACATTGTGCTCATTGTTCCATCTCTTCCTCCTTATGAGGGAATGATGGTAAATTCGGAATAAAGGGATCAATGAGAAATTGGGATTGATGACGAATTTGGTGTAGAGGGGAGATATGGGGAAGACAGGACGTTAGTGACGGATTTGTAAATTGTGTAAATATGGGGTAAAGGCAAGGGTAGATTAGGTGACAGGGGTTGTGAACGAACTGCGCGGGGAGCGCTCGATTGATTGTCACGTTGTTTGAGCGACCTGCGCGAGGGTACCCTCTGAGACGAACGCTGGGCAAGAGAGAGTTGGCACGAATATGTACGCGGCATCCCAGTCCCTCGCATAATTATAAGGTCCGGTCGCGAGCCAGTCGTAAGGATGAAGGATGGGAACAGTGGTGAGTTTGAGGTGAAGGTGGGAGTGCATCAGGGGTCGGTACTAAGTCCACTACTATTTGTAGCTGTGATGGAGGTGGTGGCTCGGAACGTAAAGGAGGGTTTACCGTGGGAGTTGTTGTATGCAGATGATCTGGTGTTGATTGCAGAAAGTATGGATGGACTGAAGGAGAAGATGCACAAGTGGAAGGAATGTATGGAGACAAAAGGTCTGAAGGTGAATATCGGAAAAACGAAGGTGATGGCAAGTGGTAAAGCATGTGGTGAGGTGGAAAGAACTGGGAAGTGGCCGTGTGCTGTGTGCAGGAAGGGTGTCGGAGTGAATTCCATTCAATGTACAATGTGCGCTGAGTGGGTTCATCAAAAATGTAGTGGTCTGAGAGGGTCATTAACCAGTGTGGCAGCTACATTCAAGTGTAAGGTGTGCACAGAGGGAGCTGCAGATGGAGGAAATGTTGAGTTGGATCTTGGAGACGGCGTGAAGCTGGAAGGTGTGAAAACATTTTGTTACCTAGGAGACATGCTGAATGGAGAAGGTGGATCAGACTCGGCAGCGGTTGCTCGAGTGAGATGTGCATGGAAGAAGTTTCGGGAACTGAGTGGCGTGCTGACGAGGAGGGGAGTGTCGTTGAAGCCGAAGGGAAAGCTGTATGCTGCATGTGTGAGAAGTGTTTTGATTTATGGGAGCGAGACATGGGTAATGAACGTAGAGCAGCAACGAAGGCTGGAAAGGGTGGAAATGCGAATGGTTCGGTGGATGTGCGGAGTATCGTTGAGAGAGAGGAAGACAAATGATGAATTGCGAAAGATGATGGGAATAGAGCCTGTGATGGATGCTGTGAAGAGAAACAGGTTGAGATGGTTTGGTCATGTGTTGAGGAAGGATGAAAGTGACTGGTTGAGAAGAGTGATGGAAATGAATGTAGAAGGAAGTAGAGGACGGGGAAGACCGAGAAAGACTTGGCTGAAGATGGTCGAAGAAGAAATGCGGGCAAGGGGGTTAACAAGGGGAGATGCAGAAAATAGGGCAATATGGAGAAGATTGTCATGGGGACCGCAAGGCTAACCCCCACTCTAGCAGGGAAAATGGCCTTAAAATGCCTGTTGTTGTTGTGTTGTTGGTCGCAAGCCAACAACACGCGAAGCTGCCTGCCATTCTTCGCGGCGGACCCAGAGCCTGGAACCATCTGCTTGACCCTTCTCCTTCATCCCTGCTATTCCCCATTCGTGTAAGTGTGTTTGTACTGTCCTGGGCGTGTGATAATATAAGACTGTATAAGGTTGCCTTATGTCCTTTTGTTACTTCTTTTGTATATTCTTGACTTTCGTTTCCTCTTTTAGTGCAGTTAATAAATCATATTTGTTCTTTCCTTACCTTTTGGTTTCCTCTCATCCGATCGTCTTTGTCTTTTCCCCATTGAGTACCTGTGGCACGATTAGAACCGCTCAGAATCGGGTTAGTTTTATTGCTAACGGCTAGAGCTTCGGATTGCTAAACCCCTCGGCAATCTTCCATCTTGTCCGTGGCTCGAGCAGAAGTATCGTCCTGCTTTGCGGAGAGGTTGGCAAAGGTATCTGGGAACCCGTTGACCAGTCACCCTGGTCAATCTCAACCCTGCAAAGGAGCGCGATATGTTCTAGGACTCGGATGGCCAGCTTAATAGACGAGGAGATTAAACCCCCTTCGGTAAGGGGAGCGCCGTAATCTGAGATCCGCAACAATATATATACAGTTCACGTGAAAAAGTAAGTACAGCCCGTGTAAAGTTTTGACTTTTTCAACATATTTCAACATACAGATATTTGATCTTCATTTCAACAATATTGAAAGCTAAAGGTGATATAATATAACAAATATCATGAAACATTTACATTTTGTAGTCAATTGCATAATTTAAATAAACATAAATGCAAATTTCGCATGTGGAAAAAGTAAGTACACCCTTGGCTCTAATAGGTGGTATTGCCCCCTTTGGCAGAAACAACCTCAAGTAGGCGTTTCTTATAACTGTCTACCAGTCTCTGACATCGACTGGGAGAAATTTTTGCCCACTCCTCCATGCAGAATTCTTTCAGCTGTGCGATGTTTGAGGGGTTTCTTGCATGCACAGCTCGTTTCAAATGCCCGCACAACATCTCGATGGGATTTAGATCCGGGCTTTGACTTGGCCATTCCAGAACCCTCCATTTCTTTATTTTCAGCCACTCCTTGGTGGATTTACTGGTATGTTTAGGGTCATTGTCATGTTGCAAGGTCCACCTTCGGTTGAGCTTCAACTTTCTGACAGATGGCCTCACATTATCCTCAAGTATCCTCTGGTACAATGAAGAATTCATAGTGCATTCTATGATGGTGAGCTGCCCAGGCCCTGATGCAGCAAAGCTGCCCCAAACCATAATATTTCCACCACCATGCTTTACAGTTGGTATCAGGTTCTTGTGGTCAAATGCTGTCTTTGGTTTTCGCCAAACATGTCTTCTGGTACTATGGCCAAATAGCTCTACCTTTGACTCATCTGTCCAGAGCACATTGTTCCAGAAGTGCTGGTCTTTGCCGAGGTGTTCATTGACAAACTTTAGTCTTGCCCTGATGTTCTTTCTGGACAGCAAAGGTTTCCTCCTGGCACACCTCCCATGTAGATCAAATTTGTGCAGCCTCTTTCTAATGGTAGACTCGTGCACTTTGACATCAACAGTGGCAAGAGCTACCTGTAGGTCCCATGATGACATTCTGGGGTTTTTAGAGACTTCCTTCAGCATCTTGCGGTCTGCTCTCAGGCTGAACTTGATGGGGCGGCCTGGCCTGAACAAGTTGACAGTTGTTTGGAATCTTCTCCACTTGTAGATGATCTTCCGGACAGTCGAATGATTGATTTCAAATTGTTTGGAGATCTTTTTAAATCCCTTCCCAGACTCGTGGGCATCTATAACCTTCTTTCTGAAGGCCTCAGAGAGCTCTTTTGATCTAGGCATGGTGACGCCGCACACTTCAACAACAAAGAGCAAACCAAACTAAATGTCTGAGGTTTAAATAAGACAGGTTCCTCCAAGATCCTCTCCAACAATGTTCTAATCATTTGCACCTGAGCTTGTGCACCTGATTCTAATTTTAGGTATTTGAAGTAGTGATAAATGTAGGGGTGTACTTACTTTTTCCTCAATGCGAAATTTGCATTTATGTTGATTTAAATTATACAATGGACTACAAAATGTAAATGTTTCATGATATTTGTTATATTATATCACCTTTATCTATCAATATTGTTGAAATGAAGATCAAATAGCTATACGTTGAAATATGTTGAAAAAGCCAAAACTTTACATGGGGTGTACTTAATTTTTCACATGACTGTATATATACACATATGGGAGCGTACGCTGGATCAGCACGTCGCTGCGTCCTTGGACGGCTCCTCAGCAGCATCCCGACACATACCACTGTGTGTGCTACGGAATGACGTGTTTTTACGGCGGCCGGAGTGCAAATCCTGCCACCAACCTCCTTGAGAGATGACCCAGTTTCCTGGTACTCATTTTGCCGACCTCGGAAGGATGACAGGCTGAGTCAACCCCACGTGGTATTATTTCAACAGCTGAACAGGATTCAAACTCAGGATGTTAGGATCCCAAGCCCGCTGCCCTAACCATTAGGCCAACACCAGGTGAAGTTTGCAAGTCACCGTCTGCAATTGCAACAGAAGAGACATACTTGCACTTTTAAGGAAAATATTTTTGAATTTTTTTATCATAAGAAAATAGACCATAGTGAACACACAGTGGTGTTAATAGATTGGCCTTAAAAACCCTACTCAAATCTCCCTTATGAAGGGGACAGACAAATACACACAGTGTTTTATCGGAAAATAAAGGAGTATGAAGTATGAAAAAGCAAATGAGAAAAAAAAATCAACAGGTACCCAGTTACATACCTGTACCATCGTTTACACCCAACCCTGGTTTGTCTCTGTATACCACACGAGATGATACCGATTCAGAACTGAAAGGGCCCTTCAGATTTTGGGCAAAAGGCATTCGCTTTTGTGAATCAAAGGGCGGGAGTATCCTTCGCCCACCTGCAAGAATGAAGGATGAAACGTGAACTGGGGAAAAAACAACAACACCACACATACACACACACACACACAAAAGCAATAAAAACAAGTGCATTCTCACACAGACACACACACATACATACAAACATCCAAACACACACAAACATCCAAACACACACACACCGGGACACATATGTGCACACACAAACAAAACACACACTCAACCACACACACACACACACACACACACACACACACACACACACACACACACACACACACACACACACACACACACACACACACACACACACACACAATTCTGATAAACACAAACAATATTAGAATCAAATCAACAAATTTTAAATCAAGTGCAATCAACAGATTACCATAACAGAAAACAAAATGTTATAAAAAGGTTACAAACAGATGAACAACAAAAATGTGAGAACTTATTTTTAATAACTGGTTTGAAAGTCTGTCAAAAATGACAGGCAGTGCAGCCTCGTGAGCGTGCCTATGTCTGAGCCCTCGGCCTAGTGTCAGGTGTGCTTATTCTAAACCGCTCCTTTCCTATTCCATCTCCAAGCACTGCATGACTTCAACACCGAGCAACAAACGTGGCCCGGCGATGATGTGCGCCAAAAGTGAGTACTCAGTTTCACTCCGTTTGTTTTATTTCTTACTTTCTTCTTTGTTTTGTTTGTTTGTTTGTCCAGGCCAGTGATTAATTACTTAATTATTATCGATTTATTCAGTACTTATTTATTTTCTTTCTCATCTGGGCAACACCTCAGGCACCTTTTGAGCTAGGAACCTCTATTTGGAGAACACAGTGACCAAGTAATTTAGCTGTGATTGTATTGTCGCGTCGCTGGGGATTAAGATCCCCGAGCTGACAGACAGCCGAAACGAGCTTTGACTCCGAGGCGTACTTCGAACCTTGGCGGGATTATGTTTTTGCACGCGCGTGAAAGGCCCGAAGCCTTATCTGATCGGGAACACACAGGTTATTCCTAACCCACAAAACAAAGAAACGAACCAGGACAAGAAAAGAAAAATTCAACAAATATAAATTTATTCACAGAAATGTAAAAGACAACGAAAGGTGTGGTAAACTAAAATTCCTAAATGAGGGACCCTCCAGTCTGACGCAAAATACAGACAGGGGAAAATATAATGAAATTAAAATGGTGTTTATAGTGCCGGCACTTAGCGTTGTTCAAGCAAGGGCGTCGAATGAACCCAGCATCACAAAGCGACCCGCAGCCACGTGCGGGGGAATAAAACCCCAAAACAAACAAAAAAAACGCCAGATAGCGCAAACCTCCTCTTCGAGTCGCTAGGAACGTGAGGCGATTTTGTGTGGCCGGTCCCCTTTCGCTTTTGTCTCCCTCCGACAGACGTGCCAAGAGCTCTGTAAACCCCCACCGTATTCCTCCGCCTCATAGGCGCATCCGCGACCAAATGCGCACCAGCACTACACACACCCACCTTTCACCAAGGACACCGAGACAAAGACATCGATGGGACGGCTTCTTCTTCCTCCGTTAATATCCAAGGCTTCACACGAAAGGACGCAGCACAACTACAGCCATTTGCCAGCGTGATAAAGACAAAACGAGAGATGCGGCTGCCCGCAACCAAACTCAGGACAAGAGAGACCAAGATGGCGAGGCGGCTTCTTATTCCTTCAGCTCTCGAATGTTCGACGATGATGTCACACTCTGTCCAATCACTGAGCGCTATTCAATCACTCCGTGGCTTCTTGTCTGGTCATCATGTCTGGTCATCCTGCCAGCGATTAGGGTTGTTGTAATGGCGGCCCTTTTTGATGCAATAACAACGAAGGGAAAAATCACAGGGCAATTATACACTGGGGGGGTTATCCTTAAGCCCTACCTTAAGCCCTACCCCACCGAACACTTCCGCTTCTGGTTCTGCCGGCGAGGTTGTGTTTTTTGCAAGATCTCCACGCCATCAAAGTTAAGTTATTGTTCCCGTTTGTATTTTTGTCAAAACTGTATTTTTATTTTGCAGTGTGTGTACCTACTGTATGTCTCCAGGAAGATCTCGGTGTAAATCGTGCATACCTTTATAAAATCGTCCGTTATTTCCTGCCGCGTTTTTGAGGCCTGGTCTTTTAAGTTTCTTGCCTTGAGGCCTTGTTTCTCTCAGCGGTCGTTTGTGGTCCATTTACTTTTGTTCTCTCACAGTTTTCCCCAGTCTTCGTTTCACCCCATACTTCCCCGAACATCTTACCCTTTGTTTAAAATCTTTAAAAAAAAAAAATTCTTTCCTTCTTTGTTCATGTTCATTCGTTCTTCGCCCACATGTTTCACCCCCATTTCCTCAGATAGTTTTCACGGTTTAGTTAAAAATGTTTAAAATGTACTCTGTCGTATATTATAACACATTTTTCTTCTTCTTCTTTAAAAAGGTTGCTTTCGACTTGCTCAACAAATCTCTTCATTTCAAATAAAAATTGCATCTCTTACAATTCTTCCTTCCAACATTCCCCAAACTCACATGCATTTCACCCCTCCTCCAACGTTTTCAAACGGATCTCCAACTCGAAAATCACAAGAAACTCATTTTGCAATAAATGTTCATTTTCCATGAATCGTCCACCACTTTCTAAAATCCAAACTCATCCCTCCCCTCCTAATCTCCACCATCCCTTTCAAATCTCCCCCCTTTCCCCTTCCTTCATAAAAACTCCCCCCTCACCCCTCCCCTCCTAAACTCGCACCTCCCCTCCAAAACTCCCCCTGCCCCCTCCCCTTCAAATCTCCACACCCTCCTTTTTCTCCAATTCTACCCTCTCTCCCCTCCTCCTCAAAGGGTCTTCCCCGCTTCCTCTCAATTCCAACTCTCACCTCCATCTCCTCCAACCTTCTTCCTCGCTTTGCCCCCCCCCCCCCCTCAAACAGCACATCACTGTGCCTCACCCAATCACAATCAAACCATTTGTCCTCCTCATCCTTCCCTTTCTCCGAGCTATTCTGAAATCTCTGACACACTATCAACAGCTCTCCCTACCTCCTCCTCTTCCACATCGTACCCTACCCCTCACCTCCCCTGTCCTGTATCCAATGCTCCCCCTTCCTCTTCATTAACGGTATGGACCTCAAACATCCGGGGCCTTCGCCCAAACTTGACTGATCTCTCCATACAGGTTGCTTCTGACAAACCAGACTTTATCTGCTTAACAGAAACTTTCCTCCTTCATGATGTCTTTGATTCCTTAATATCTCTCCCTGGTTACTCCCTCCTCCGGTATGATAGACCTGAGCCTTGGCCTGGAGGTGGTGTTGCTATCTTTATCAAAAACTCTCTTCCTCACTCTCCCTGCACTGCCCTCTCTCCACCTCACCCCCAGGAGTACCTCTGGCTACGGCTTCCTCTTCCCTACCACCTTTTGTTCATATGTATGTTGTACCGTCCACCAAACAGTGATGACTTCATCTACATCTCGCAGTCTGATAATATGGACCAAATTCCATCGACTCATCCCAATTCTCTCTTCCTCATATGTGGTGATTTGAATAGTCATCATGCCAGCTGGCTGTGGGTAACTCTCTTACCAGCCATGGCTCCTCAGCAAAGGACTTCTGCGACTCATTGGGACTGACACAATCTGTCAATTTCCTGATCTGGATCTCAGTCAACAGAGCATCTTCTCTTCTAGACTTGGTTATGACAAACTTCCCTGCAAATGTCTGCTGCTCTTCTTCTGCTCCAATTGGTTCATCTAACCATATGCTTGTTAAAATGGACATCTCTCTGGCCATTCTCATAGAGCCTCCTCATCGTCGACAAGTCTGGCATTTCACTCAAGCCAACAGGCACGGTCTTCAAGCAGCCATCAATCATTTGGACTGGTCTCCCATCTCTACTACCTCTGACATCAACTCATCCTGGGAACTCTTCCAAAGTAAATTGCTCTCTCTCATGCACAGATTTATCCCATCTCATCTTCAGTTGTCATACCCTTCCTCCCGCCCATGGTACACGGAATATTGTGGTGAGGCAGTTGCCCTGAAACAACTTGCCTTCGCCTCCTGGAAGGCAAATCCAATGGAAGGAAATCTAATTTCCTTTCACAAAGCCCGGAACAAGTGTGTGTCCACCCTCACAAGAGCCAGGAAACAATATCGCTCTACTCTCAAGACTGAACTCTCAAACCTGTCTCCCTCTTCCAAATCCTGGTGGCGTCTGGTCAAATCTGTTTCTGGTGTTTGTTCTCCCTCCATCCCCTCCCTTACCTCAAATGGCTACACAGCTGACTCCGCATGTGAAAAAGCTGAATGCCTCAACTCTGTGTTTGCCTCAATATATTGTGTCCCAAACCCGTCCCTCTTAGTACCCACCGTACCCAGTCGTATCCAACTGCTCCTGGACGCTGTGTCCTTCTTTCCTGACAAGGTGGAGAAGTTTCTGTCAATCCTCGTCTCTGATTCTGCAACTGGACCAGACGGCATCAGCCCATGGGTCGTACAATCCTGCTCTGCCGCTCTTTCACAGCCTCTCTCTGTTTCTTCACCCTCTCTTTTGCTCAAGGTCATCTGCCATCAGCTTGGAAATCAGCCAACATTACGGCTTTAAACAAAAAAGGTGCAAAAACAGATCCTTGCAACTACAGACCAATCAGCCTTCTCCCAATTATCAGCAAAGTCATGGAATCAATAATTGCTTCAGATATCAAATCCTTCCTCTTCTCCAATGGCTTGATCTCTGATCATCAATTTGGTTTCAGACTAGGTCACTCTACTCTGGACATGCTGCTTCTGCAGTCTCAACAATAGATGGAGGTCTTCAATGTCAAACAGGAAATTAGAGCTGTCTCCCTTGACATATCACGTGCCTTCGATACGGTCTGGCACCCCGCTCTGCTCACCAAACTCCCCGCCTATGGTATCCATGGAAATCTCAACGCTTGGCTTGCGGACTTCCTCTCTAGTCATAGTCAACGTGTGGCCATGAATGGGTTTCTCTCATCTCCCCTTCCTGTTCAGGCTGGAGTTCCCCAAGGCAGTGTTCTGGGCCTGTGCTTTTTCTGGTCTTCATCAATGATCTGTCTGACTCTTGAAAATCCTCTCTATCTCTTTGCTGATGAATCCACTCTTTGTCGCTCCATTCCTCATCCGTCAGATCGGCAGTCTGCAGCCTCCTCACTGCAGCCTCAAGGTGACCCTCTGGACTGTGGCTCGTATAGAGCGATAGAGTTATTACCCTGCGCTCGCAAAGTGAAAAGCGGGGTTAAGCATTCAGTTCCGTACATACGTACGGACGTGTGCCATGTCTGCATTTAAAAAATTGCATTTTTTCGCAACTGTTGGTCCGATTGACATGAAATTTTCACCATAGGAGGGCCTCCTCCGGTCGTATTTTTAAAATGATAATTATGACGTCATATGTCACGTGGTACAGGCACCATCTTGGAAAAATCGAAAAAAGGTTGCACCTCTATATCTCTGAAAACCGTTCCATGGAAAAAAACTGAAACATGGCTCATTGTCAAGTACTCCGCTTGGGGAATCAGATGTGTTAATGATGATGTAATCGGTACTTTAATTATGACATCATAATTCGACAAGTACAACGCTTCATTCGATCAGTACGAATTCTTTTCTCTGCAATTCTTGGTCCGATTGACACGAAATTTTCACCATCGGAGGGCATTCTCCTGCAGAATATTTCAATCATTATTATGACGTCCTGGGTCACCTGGTACAGGCGCCATCTTGGAAAAAATTTGCACCTCGATACCTCTGAAACCACTCCATGGAAAAAATTGAGACCTGGCGCATTGTCACAGACTCCCCATGGGGAATAAGGTATGTTAATGATGATGTCATCGGTGCCTTCATTATGATGTCATAATTCGACAAATACAACACTTATCCATCCGATCATTATTTTAAAAATTTCAGCAACTGTTGGTCTGATGGACACGAAATTTTCACCAGAGGAGCGTCTCCTCCTTTAGAATATTTTAATGATAATCATGACATCATAGGTCATGTGTTACAGGCGCCATCTTAGAAAAACCAAAAAAACGTTGCACGTCTATATCTCCAAAACCGCTCTATGGAAAAAATTGAAACGTGGCTCATTGTAAACAAGCGTTACGCCTAGGTCCCCCGTCGGTGAAGTGATGCGAGTTGACAAAATGGAAGACACAAGGCGGCCATCTTGGATTTTGACATGGCGACCCAATTTTCAATAGCGTTCTTCCTTATGCCTAGATACTTCACAGCACCACTTGGTTGTCTGCGACATAAGGTTGAAAGGTGCGAGAAGAGCTCGGCGGGTGAAGTACCAACCGAGAATGAAGGTGTGGAGGTTGAAAGAGTTGACAGTGAGGGAGGCATTAAAAGAGAGGCTGAGTATGGTAGAGGATGATGTGGTTGAGCTTGAAAGTGGTTGGATGTCAATGAAAGATAGTCTGTTGGGAGCCGTTGGTGAGGTATGTGGATGGACAAAAGGACCACTGAGGCACTCGGAAACATGGTGGTGGGATGATGAAGTTGGAAAGAAGATTGTCGAGAAGAGGAAGAAGTTCAAGGAGTGGCAGAAGGCGAAGGGTACGGGGGCAGAAAAGGAAGAACATGAAAGTTATAAGGCAGCCAAGAAGGCTGCAAAGAAAGAGGTAGCAAAGGCGCAGGAGGCATGTAGGAAAATGTTCGGAGAACGCTTGGATTTGGAAGAGGGTCAGAGAGTGGTATTCAGGATTGCAAAGCAGATAGCGAAAGAGGTGTGATGTGATGGGGGTGAGTTGCTTGAAGGATGAAGTGGGACAAATCGTTGTGGACCCAGATGGAATTAAAGGAAGATGGAAGAGATATATGGAAATACTATTGAATGCAGAAAATGAATGGGATGGCAACTTAGAGAGTAACCCAGTTTTAGGACCGGCAGAGAAGATAACCGAGAAGGAAATTGAGGAAGCGAATAAAAGCAATGAAGAGTAGAAAAGCGGGAGGGCGGACGGGCGTTGTGGGACATACGTTGAAGGCAGCGGGAAATTGGAGTGTGAAGAGAATGACAGAGATCTGCAATCTGGTGGTGAAAGAAGGCCGCATTCCAGTGGCTTGGGAACTGAGTACCCTCGTCCCTCTATACAAGGGGGAAGGTGACCCTCTGGACTGTGGCTCGTATCGAGCGATAAAGTTATTGGAGCATAGAATAAAGGTATTGGAAAGGGTGTTGGAGAGGAGGATAATGAAGAAAGTGAAGATCGACGAAATGCAGTTTGGATTTACGCCAGGAAGACGAACGACAGACGCGCTTTTTATTGTGAGGCAGTTGCAGGAGAAGTACATGGAGAAGAGGAAGAAGTTTTTTTTGGGTTTGTTCATCTGGAGAAAGCATTCGATAGGGTTCCACGTGAAGTAGTGACATGGGCATTGAGGACGTTTAGGAGTGGAGGAATGGTTGATCAGAGTAGTGATGGCAATGTACAAAAGAGCACGCACAGCTGTAAGGACGAAGGACGGAAACAGTGGTGAGTTTGAGGTGAAGGTGGGAGTGCATCAGGGGTCGGTACAAAGTCCACTACTATTTGTAGCTGTGATGGAGGTGCTGGCTCAGAACGTAAAGGAGGGTTTACCGTGGGAGTTGTTGTATGTAGATGATCTGGTGTTGATTGCAGAAAGTATGGATGGACTGAAGGAGAAGATGAAAAAGTGGAAGGAATGTATGGAGACAAAAGGTCTGAAGGTGAATATCGGAAAAACAAAGGTGATGACAAGTGGTAAAGCATGTGGTGAGGTGGAAAGAACTGGGAAGTGGCCATGTGCTATGTGCAGGAAGGGTGTCGGAATGAACTCAATTCAATGTACAATGTGCGCTGAGTGGGTTCATCAAAAATGTAGTGGTTTGAGAGGGTCATTAACCAGTGTGGCAGCTACATTCAAGTGTAAGGTGTGCACAGAGGGAGCTGCAGATGGAGGAAATGTTGAGTTGGATCTTGGAGAAGGCATGAAGCTGGAAGGTGTGAAAACATTTTGTTACCTAGGAGACATGCTGAATGGAGAAGGTGGATCAGACTCGGCAATGGTTGCTCGAGTGAGATGTGCATGGAAGAAGTTTCGGGAACTGAGTGGCGTGCTGACGAGGAGGGGAGTGTCGTTGAAGCTGAAGGGAAAGGTGTATGCTGCATGTGTGAGAAGTGTTATGATTTATGGGAGCGAGACATGGGTAATGAACGTAGAGCAGCAACGAAGGCTGGAAAGGGTGAAAATGCGAATGGTTTGGTGGATGTGTGGAGTATCGTTGAGAGAGGGGAAGCCAAATGATGAATTGCGAAAGATGATGGGAACAGAGCCTGTGATGGATGCTGTGAAGAGAAACAGTTTGAGATGGTTTGGTCATGTGTTGAGGAAGGATGAAAGTGACTGGTTGAGAAGAGTGATGGAAATGAATGTGGAAGGAAGTAGAGGACGGGGAAGACCGAGAAAGACTTGGCTAAAGATGGTCGAAGAAGAAATGCGGGCAAGGGGGTTAACAAGGGGAGATGCAGAAAATAGGGCAAAATAGAGAAGATTGTCATGGGGACCGCAACGCTAACCCCCGCTCTTGCAGGGAAAATGGCCTTTAAAATGCCTGTTGTTGTGTTGTTGTCTTATCCCTAGATACACCCACACACCAGATTAGAAGTTGGTACTTCGCTTGTTTTTCAAGATATTCCGCTCACAAGGTTCAGACATATATATGGTGGCGGCCATCTTGGATTTTGACGTGGCGACCCAATTTTCAATAGCGTTCTTCCTTATGCCGAGATGCACCCACACACCAAATTAGAGGTTGGTACTTCGCTTATTTTTCAAGATATTCATCTCACAAGGTTCAGACATACATGGCGGTGGCCATCTTGGATTTTGACGTGGCGACCCAATTTTCAATAGCGTTCTTCCTTGTGCCTAGATACACCCACACACTAGATTAGAAGTTGGTACTTCGCTTATTTTTCAAGATATTCTGCTCACAAGGTTCAGACATATATATGGTGGCGGCCATCTTGGAGTTTGATGTTGCGACCCAATTTTCAATAGCTTTCTTCCTTATGCCGAGATACACCCACACACCAAATTAGAAGTTGGTACTTCGCTTATTTTTCAGGATATTCATCTCACAAGGTTCAGACATACATAGCGGCGGCCATCTTGGATTTGGACGTGGCGACCCAATTTTCAATAGTGTCCTTCCTTGTACCTAGATACACCCACACACCAGATTAGAAGTTGGTACTTCGCTTATTTATCAAGATATTCAGCTCACAAGGTTCAGACATGCATGGCATCAGACATACATGGCGGCGGCCATCTTGGATTTTGATGTGGGTTGCACCCACACACCAAATTCGAATGCGGTCCTTCGCTTACGCACACACGCATGCACGCCAGCACGCACGCAAGGACGGACCGGACGGACACACGGACGGAGGGGAAAACCATAGTCCCCCTTTCGCTCCGCGGTGCGACGGGGGACAATAACTCCATATGGGGAATGGGTGCCGTTAACGATGACGTCATTGTTGCCACAATTATGACGTCATAATTTTACAGGGACAACGCTCCGTCTGATCAGTTTGAAATTTATTGAGCATGATCTATGCAACAATTATATTAGAAAATATAAATTGATGATGTCATCGCTCACGTGGTCTAGCAGCCATATTGGATCAAAAAAAAAAGAAACGTTCAAAAACATAAGAGTTGGCTCACACCAAGTTGACTGCTCAGGGTACGTATTCCATGAATCCAAACTAGTTAGAGCATGGGATGAAGGTATTGGAAAGAGTGTTGGAGAAGTGGATAAGGAAGAAAGTGAAGATTGACGAAATGCAGTTTGGATTTATGCCAGGAAGTGGAAGGACAGACGTGCTTTTTGTTGTAAGGCAGTTGCAGGAGAAGTACATGGAGAAGAGGAAGAAGTTGTTTCTTGGGTTTGTTGATCTGGAGAAAGCATTCGATAGGGTTCCACGCAAAGTAGTGACATGGGCATTGAGGAAGTTAGGAATGGCTGATCAGAGTAGTTTTTTTTTTGTTTTTTTTTGTATACAGAGTCGAGGGTCATGAAAGAGCTAACATTTATCAAACAAACAAATCAAACAAACAAGCAAACAAAGTATATAAAAAGGGGAGCGGTCGACAGGATGGGGAGAGAAGGGGAGGAAGCCCACAAACACAATATTTGAGAGCAGGGACATCGGGAGATGTGTGGGAGCGAGAGGGCCTGGGGGGGGGGGGGGGGGCAGGATAGGTATAAAATGCAAAGACACCAAGGACTTCCAGGAAAGAAGTCGGCACCTCAAAAAAGTGGATTTGGGGTGAAATTAGCGGGGGTAGAAAAGATCAAGGTTTTGGATTGGGGAAGATAAGTGATGGCAATGAAGCATGATGGCAGTGAAGTGATGGCAATGTACGAGAGAGCGCGAACAGCTGTAAGGACGAAGGACGGGAACAGTGGTGAGTTTGAGCTGAAGGTGGGAGTGCCTCAGGGGTAGGTACCAAGACCACGACTATTTGTAGCTGTGATGGAGGTGCTGGCTCGGAACGTAAAGGAGGGTTTACCGTGGGAGTTGTTGTATGCAGATGATCTGGTGTTGATTGGGGAGAGTATGGATGGACTGAAGCAGAAGATGAACAAGTGGAAGGAATGTCTGGAGGCAAAAGGTCTGAAGGTGAATATCGGAAAGACAAAGGTGCTGGCAAGTGGTAAAGCATGTGGTGAGGTGGAAAGAACTGGGAAGTGGCCATGTGCTGTGTGCAGGAAAGGTGTCGGAGTGAACTCCATTCAATGTATAATGTGCGCTGAGTGGGTTCATCAAAAATGTAGTGGTCTGAGAGGGTCATTAACCAGTGTGGCAGCTACATTCAAGTGTAAGGTGTGCAGGGAGGGAGCTGGAGATGGAGGAAATGTTGAGTTGGATCTTGGAGACGGCGTGAAGCTGGAAGGTGTGAAAACATTTTGCTACCTCGGAGTCAGGCTGAATGGAGAAGGTGGATCAGACTCCGCAATGGTTGCTCGAGTGAGATGTGCATGGAAGAAGTTTCGGGAACTGAGTGGCATGCTGATGAGGAGGGGAGTGTCGTTGAAGCTGAAGGGAAAGGTGTATGCTGCACATGTAAGAAGTGTTGTGATTTATTGGAGCAAGATATGGGTAATGAACGTAGATCACTAACGAAGGCTGGAAACGGTGGAAATGTGAATGGTTTGGTGGATGTGCGGAGTATCGTTGAGAGAGGACGACAAATTATGAATTGCGAGAGATGATGGGAATAGAGCCTGTGATGGATGCTGTGAAGAGAAACCGGTTGAGATGGTTTGGTCTTGTGTTGAAGAAGGATGAAAGTGACTGGGTGAGAAGAGTGATGGAAATGAATGTAGAAGGAAGTAGAGGACGGGGAAGACCAGGAAAGACTTGGCTAAAGGTGGTGGAAGAAGAAATGTGGGCAAGAGGGTTAACAAAGGGAGGTGTAAAAAATAGGGCAAAATGGAGAAGATTGTCATGGGGCCTGCAAGGCACCCCCACTCCAGCAGGGAAAATGGCCTTAAAATGCCTGTTGTTGTTGGCGTTGTTGTGGTTGTTGTACACCATTCGTGAGGCTCGGTTTGCAAGTCACCATCTGCAATTCACCATCTGCAAGTCACCATCTGCAACAAGTCACCATCTCTTTAATGATCTTGGAGACGGCGGCAGGGATTTTCGAAGCTCCACACGGTCTCCACGTTTTCAAAGTTAAGTCTGTTCACAATTGTATTTTGTCGAAACTGTATTTATCTTTCGGTGTGTGAAGTTATAGTGTGCACCTTGGAAGTTTCTCGGTGTTTATCTTTCATAAATTAATCGTGTTTGCCGCGTCGTGAGCGATTTGAAATCGAAGTTAAGTAATTGTTCCCATTTGTATTTTCGTTATAACTGTATTTATTTTATGGTGTGTGTACGTATATTGTGTCCCGAGGAAGATTTTCGGTGCAAATCTTTCATACCTGTATTGAAAATCGTGTTAATTCGTGTCCTGTCTTGAGGCCTTGTACAGTGTACAACCTTGAGGCTTTGTTTTTCTCTCAGCTGTCCGTCGTTTGTGCTCCAATAACTTTCGTTCTCTGCTTTTCCCAGTCTTTTCACCCCATAGCCTACTTCCTCGTGTAAATCTCAACTCAAAAAAAAAAAAAAAAAAAAAAATTCCCTTCTCTGTTCTTATTCTTTGTTCTCATTCGTTTATTCATTCTTATTCGTTCGTTCGTTCTTCGACCACGTGTTTCTCCCCCATTTCCCCAGATAGTTTTCACTGTTATTAACCTTCAATGTTTACACTTTCCCCTCAAGTTCTGTATTCCGTCATATATTATAACACCTTTTTCTTCTTCTTCTTTAAAAGGCTGCTTTCGACTTGCTCACCAAATCTATTCATCCCCAAAAAAAATTCCATTTTGTTTCCATTCCAAAAATGGGAAAAAAAATTCCATTCCAAAAATTCCAAAATTCCATTTTGTTCCAAAAAATTCCCCAAAAAATTCCAAAAAAAATTCCATAGTGCCTTTTTTCTACATTCCCTAAACTCTCCTGCACTCCATCCTCCATCCAGCGTCCTTAAACGTATTTTTAACTCGAAGGTCACAAGAAACTCATTTTGCAATAAATGTTCGTTTCCTATTAATCGTACACTTTCTAAAATCCAATCTCACCCCTCCCCTCCAAATCTTCCCCATAACCCCTCCCCTCCAAATCTTCCCCATCACCCATCCCTTTGAAATCTTCCCCCTTTCCCCTCCCCTCCTAATCCTCCCCATCACCCATCCCTTTCAAATCTCCCCCCTTGTCCCCTCCCTCCTAAACTACCCCCTCACCCCTCCCCTCCAAGACTCCCCCTCGCCCCTCCCCTCCTAGACTCCTCCCTCACCCCTCCCCTCCAAATCTCCCCCATATCCCATCCCTTTCAAATCCCTCCCCTTGTCCCTTCCCTCCCAAACTCCCCCCTCGCCCCTCCCCTTCAAATCTCCCCAACCTCATTTCTTCTCAATTTCCCCACTCTCACTCCCCCTCCTCAAAGCGTCCTCCCCGCTTCTTCCCCCTTCCAACTCTCACCTCCATCTCCCCCAACCTTCTGCCTCGCTCTTCCCCCTCCTCAAATAACACCTCATTGTGCCTCACCCAATCACCATCAAACCTTTTGTCCGCCCCATCCTTCCCTTTCTCCGAGCTATTCTGAAATCTCTGACATACCTTCAACAGCTCTCCCTACCTCTTCCACCTCTTCCACATCTTACCCTACCCTTCCTCCCCCCTGTTCTGTATCCGATGCTCCCCCTTCCTCTTCATTAACGGTATGGACCTCAAACATCCGGGGCCTTCGTTCAAACTTAACTGATCTCTCCATACAGGTTGCTTCTGACAAACCAGACGGGATCTGCTTAAAACAAACTTACCTCCTTCATGATGTCTCTGATTCCTTGGTATCTCTCCCAGGTTACTCCCTCCTCCGGTATGATAGACCTGAGCCTCGTCCTGGAGGGGGTTTGCTATCTTTATAAAAAAACTCTTTTCCTCACTCGCCCTGCACTGCCCTCTCTCCACCTCACCCCCAGGAATACCTCTGGCTACGGCTTCTCCTTCGCTCCCACCTCTTGTTCATATGTGTGTTGTACCGTCCACCAAACAGTGATGACTCCATCTACATCTCGCTGTCTGATAATATGGACCAACTCCTATCTACTCATCCCAACTCTCTCTTCCTCATATGTGGTGATTTCAATTGTCACCATGCCAGTTGGCTGGGTGTGGGTACCTCTCTCACCAGCCATGGCTCCTCAGCAAAGGACTTCTGCGACTCACTGGGACTGACACAATCTGTCAATTTCCCGACGCACGTCTCAGTCAACGGAGCATCTTCTCTTCTGGACTTGGTTATGACTAACTTCCCTGAAAATGTCTGCTGTTCTTCTTCTGCTCCAATCGGATCATCTGATCATGTCCTTGTTAAAGTGGACATCTCTCTGACCATTCTCAGGGAGCCTGCTCAGCGTCGACGAGTCTGGCATTTCACTCAGGCCAACTGGCACGGTCTTCAAGCAGCCATCAATCATCTGGACTGGTCTCCCATCTCGACCACCTCTGACATCAACTCATCCTGGGAATTCTTCCAAAGTAAATTGCTCTCTCTCGTGCACAGATTTATCCCATCTCGTCTTCAGTTGTCATACCCTTCCTCCCGTCCATGGTACACGGAATCGTGTGGTGAGGCTGTTGCCCAGAAACAACTTGCCTTCATCTCCTGGAAAGCAAATCCAACGGAAGGAAATCTCATTTCCTTTCACAAAGACCGAAACAAGTGTGTGTCCACCCTCAGGAGAGCCAGGAAACAATATCTCTCCGTTCTCAAGACCGAACTCTCTTATCTGTCTCCCTCTTCCAAATCCTGGTGGCGTCTGGTCAAATCTGTTTCTGGTGTTTGTTCCCCCTCCATCCCCTCCCTTACCTCAAACGGCTACACAGCTGACTCCGCACGTGAAAAAGCTGAATGCCTCAACTCTGTGTTTGCCTCTAAATCTTGTGTCCCAAACCCATCCCTCTCTGTACCCACCATACCCAGTCGTACCCAGCTGCTCCTGGACTCCGTGTCCTTTCCTCCTGACAAGGTGGAAAAGTTTCTGTCAACCCTCGACTCTGATTCTGCAACTGGACCTGACGGCATCAGCCCACGGGTCCTAAAATCCTGTTCTTCCGCTCTTTCACTCTCTCTCTCTGTTCTCTTCACCCTCTCTTTTGCTCAAGGTCAACTGCCATCTGCTTGGAAATCAGCCAACATCACCGCTTTGCACAAAAAAGGTGCAAAAACAGATCCTAGCAACTACAGACCAATCAGCCTTCTCCCAATTATCAGCAAAGTCATGGAATCCATCATTGCTTCGGATATGAAATCTTTCCTCTTCTCCAATGGCTTGATCTCTGATCATCAATTTGGTTTCAGACCAGGCCACTCTACTCTGGACATGCTGCTTCTGCTGTCTCAACAATGGATGGAGGTCCTCAATGCCAAACAGGAAATTAGAGCTGTCTCCCTCGACATATCACGTGCCTTCGATACGGTCTGGCACCCCGCTCTGCTCACCAAACTCTCCTCCTTTGGTATCCATGGAAATCTCCACGCATGGCTGGCGGACTTCCTCTCTAGTCGTCGTCAACGTGTGGCCCTGAATGGGTTTCACTCATCTCCTCTTCCTGTTCAGGCTGGAGTTCCCCAAGGCAGTGTTCTGGGCCCTGTGATTTTCTGGTCTTCATCAATGATCTCTCTGACTCTCTTGAAAATCCTCTCTATCTCTTTGCTGATGACTCCACTCTCTGCCGCTCCATTCCTCATCCCTCAGATCGGCAGTCTGCAGCCTCCTCACTCTCTGCAGACCTGGACAAAATCACAGACTGGGCAAACAAGTGGAACATGTCTTTCAATCCTGACAAATCTCACACTCTTACGATGTCTCTTCGAAAAGACCGACTGGACAACCCTCCCATCTACTTTCTGAATAATCCTCTCCAAGAAGTTCTGTCACTCAAGCTTTTGGGTCTCACTATCTGCCATGATCTTTCCTGGGAAAACCACATTTCCAAGCTGGCCTCCAAAGCCAGTCGCCGACTGGGCATCCTCCGTCGTGCGAAGTCCTTCCTTGGCACTCCTGAGCTCCTCACCACATACAAGGCTTTCATCCGCAACTCAATGGAGTACTGCTCTCCCCTCTGGGCTGGTGCTCCTGCCTCACACCTAGCTCGTCTTCACGCTGTTGAAACCAAAGCGTTCAGAATCATTGGAATCTGCCGCGATGACGCCATCTCCGAGGGCCTTTCACTTAATCACCGCAGGCAGGTTGGTGGTCTTTCCGTCTTCTACCGACTCCTCTCCGTCCCCCAGCTCTCTCTGGGCTCTGTCCCCCAAATATTCCTGCAGGTCGCACAAGATCTGCCTGCAACCCTCTTATGGTTAAACTGCCAAAATCAAGACTCTCTGCTCACCTTCACTCCTTCATTCCTCTTTTCTCCACCTCTGGAACAAACTCCCTCACTCTCTTCAATCCCACTCCTCCCTCCAGGTCTTTAAAACGGCTGTTCACCACCATCTCTTATCTACCCCAATCCAAAACCTTGATCTTTTCTACCCCAGCTAATTTCACCCCAAATCCACTTTTTTGAGGTGACTTTTGACTTCTTTCCTGGAAGTCCTTGGTGTCCTTGCGTTTTATACCTATCCTGCCTCCCCCCAGGCCCTCTCCCTCCAAAAACATCTCCCGATGTCCCTGCTCTCAAATGTTGTGTTTGTGTGCTTCCTCCCCTTCTCTCTCCATCTTGTCGACCGCTCCCCTTTTTATATACTTTGTTTGCTTGTTTGTTTGATTTGTTTGTTTGATAAATGTTAGCTCTTTCACGAGCCTCGACTCTGTATACAAAAAAAAAAAAAAAAAAAAATTCCAATAGAAGTCATACTTGCTCTTTTGTGGAAAATATTTTTTGAATTATTTTTATCCGACGAAAATATACAATAGTGAACACACAGTTGTGTCAAAAGAATGGCCTTAAAAACCCTACTGAAATTGTTCTTAGGAAGGGGACAGACAAATACACACTATGTTTAATAGGAAAAGTAAGAAAAAAGTGTCGTATGAAAAAGCAGATGAGAAAAAAATATGTGAGGTACCCAGTTACATACCTGTACCCTCGTTTACACCTGGCTCTGGTCCGGCTCTGTGTACTACAAGAGATGATACAGATCCAGAACTGAAAGAGCCCTTCAGATTTTGGGCAAAAGGCATTCGCTTTTGTGAATCAAAGGGCTGGAGTATCCTTCGCCCACCTGCAAGAATGAAGGGTGAAACATGAACTGGGGAAAAAAAACCAACACCACACACACACACTGAAAACACAAAAAATGCACACATATACACACACACACTGAAAACACAAAAAATGCACAGATATACACAAACACACACACTCACACTCACACACACACACACACACACACACACACACACACACACACACACACACACACACACACACACTCACACACACACACACACACACACACACACACACGAGGGTACACAAAGACATTCAGACACAATCACAAACACACAAACCCACACACATATGCAAAAGCACACCTGAAAAACAAATCCTGAACATTCACACCTAAAAATCCACACCTGAGCTCCTCATCACATACAAGGCTTTCATCCACAGCTCAATGGAATACTGCTCTCCCCTCTGGGCTGGTGCTCCTGCCTCACACCTAGCTCGGCTTCACACTGTTGAAACCAAAGCTTTCAGAATCATTGGAATCTCCCGCGATGAAGCTAACTCTGAGGGCCTTTCCTCACTCACCGCAGGCAAGTTGGTGTTCTTTCTGCCTTCTACCGACTCCTCCCTGGCCTAACCCTCCCCCCCCCCCCCCCCCCCACCAACCCTGTCTGTGGCTCTGTCCCCCAAATACTCCTACAGGTCGGTCGCACAAGATCTGCCTGCAACCCTCTTCTGGTGAAACTGCCAAAATCAAGACTCTCTGCTCACCTTCACTCTTTCATTCATCTTTTCTCCCACCACTGGAAAGAACTCCATCACTCCCACTCATCCCTCCAGGTTTTTAAAACAGCTGTTCATCACCATCTCTTATCCATCCCCCATCCAAAACCTTGATCTTTTCTACCCCTGTTAATTCACACCAGATCCACTTTTCTGAAATGCCGACTTCTTTCCTGGAAGTCCTAGCTGTGACCATGTGTTGTTGTTTTTTTTACCTCTCCCACCCCCCTTCCCACACCTCCTCTCCCCAAGCCCTCTCCCTCCCACAGATCTCCCGATGTCCCTGCTCTGAAATGTTGGACTTGTGTGCTTCCCCCTCTCATCTTGTCTCCCGCTTCCCCATCTTGTCTCCCGCTCCCTTTATTTCGTCTTATATGTCCGTTTGTTTTTTTGTCATTAATGTTAGCTCTTACACAAGCCTCGATCTTGTACACAAAAAAAAGGCAATACAAACAAACACATTCACACACACATATATACACACACACACACACACACGATAAACACAAACAATGGATACACAAACACAAACAATCACGCACATATATATCCATATTGTCATGAATTTTGGGGTGGAGTGATATATAGATTTAGGTAGATCTGTATAGCTAGATGCTCCGAAAATCGTGGGTAGGAAGAACCATTTCGATGTGCATAAGTGGAGGACCTGTTCAGCCTGGATGTTGGATTAAGCTGGTATAGCTGTGGTCATACAAGGATGGCCTTGTGTTAACTGGAGTCGGGATTATGTTAATTCCCCTGTTCGTGAGACCTTGTGATTTATCCTTCG
This sequence comes from Myxine glutinosa, assembly GCF_964187855.1. NCBI lineage: Eukaryota > Metazoa > Chordata > Myxini > Myxiniformes > Myxinidae > Myxine > Myxine glutinosa. Next base: position 34,371,027 of record NC_136263.1, read on the forward strand.
TCCCACAGCCATATGGCAATGCACTAGACACATAGAGCAGGAAAGGCCCATTAGCACCACACACATTAATTAAATCCCCCCTCCTCCCACAATAAAACTCACCGGCAGCCAGTTTGGGGCACTGCCGATAGAACGAGCAACGAGCGTACAAGCGAGGCTTGCCGCTGCAGAGTACGCTGGCCAAGCTGCGCGGAACGAGAGGTTCACACCAACGACTGGGCGGCCTTCTTCCCGCCAGGCGGCACGGAGCCGCGTCCGGACAGTGAGTTTGGGGCCAACACTGTTCCTGACAGGATACTTCAGCCCATTTGAGCTAAGTGCACTAAATAAAATCACACACCAATTCTATTCTATCTCTCCCTCCCCCCTCCCGTCGCGTTTTCCTTGTTATCGGGTTCCGTAAAATAAACCAGTTATTTTTTGTACATTTTAAATCCGCCTCGGTTTGAGTTACTTTTTGCATGTTGAAGACTGCCGGTGGGATCCGTGAGGTAAGTGAATTTCAGCATCCTCATCCTCCTCCTCCTTAACCCTCCCCCCAACCCCCCCCCCCTCCCCACCTGCATGAACTCTGCCATATTTGATCAACGCCCGGAGTTAAAGCTTTCCCGGCTCAACCTGTTTCCTGGTAAAGATTTTAATCGCCAGGAACGCCGCTACATATATATATATATATATATATATATGTGGGTATTAAGACCCCCCCCCCCCCCTTTGTGTTCTATTACTGTTTGATCAATTACCAAGTATGAACCAACTATATGTCTGCTTTGCTTAAAATATTATATCCTTTATATCCTTTGAAAACCCTGCTTTTCCCTTTAAAAGACATGTTACATTACTTTGCTTGTCATGTCTCTTAAGGATTATATGCTTTGTGTGACTTTTATAGCATGTTCTCTTACTGTCAAAATATCCCTTTGGAACTTACTATATCCTTATAAGGAGTTATATGTCTTGTAAAAGCCAGGCCCTGATGGTATAATCCTTCACTCTGTGAAGACCAACCGTATCTTTCCAGGCCCCCTTAAAGACTGTGTTAGATCACTTTCATGTTTGGCATTTTTACGACTTGCTGAACTTTCCCCTAAAAAAAACAGGTTTCTAGAAAATCGTCAACATGTTGACTGACCCATGAGGGACCTTGGATGAGCCACTCGGTCTTTCTCTTTGTCTTGAGAGCTAAAACCACACCCCAATGTATCCCTTTATAAAGTGAAGCTAGATCGGATTATTTCAGAGCATTTTGTTGGAACGTTGGTCCGTGTGGGCTTTTATTTCAACGTTTGCTTTCCACAGTCTGTGTATTGACGAATTCAATAAATCTATCAGTTGCTCCTTCTATCAAGTCTTGAGTCCAAGTCTCAATCCGTCATATATATATATATATATATATATATATATATATATATATATATAT
>NC_136263.1:34372646-34375146 GCF_964187855.1 Myxine glutinosa
AATAGAAGTCATACTTGCTCTTTTGTGGAAAATATTTTTTGAATTATTTTTATCCGACGAAAATATACAATAGTGAACACACAGTTGTGTCAAAAGAATGGCCTTAAAAACCCTACTGAAATTGTTCTTAGGAAGGGGACAGACAAATACACACTATGTTTAATAGGAAAAGTAAGAAAAAAGTGTCGTATGAAAAAGCAGATGAGAAAAAAATATGTGAGGTACCCAGTTACATACCTGTACCCTCGTTTACACCTGGCTCTGGTCCGGCTCTGTGTACTACAAGAGATGATACAGATCCAGAACTGAAAGAGCCCTTCAGATTTTGGGCAAAAGGCATTCGCTTTTGTGAATCAAAGGGCTGGAGTATCCTTCGCCCACCTGCAAGAATGAAGGGTGAAACATGAACTGGGGAAAAAAAACCAACACCACACACACACACTGAAAACACAAAAAATGCACACATATACACACACACACTGAAAACACAAAAAATGCACAGATATACACAAACACACACACTCACACTCACACACACACACACACACACACACACACACACACACACACACACACACACACTCACACACACACACACACACACACACACACACACGAGGGTACACAAAGACATTCAGACACAATCACAAACACACAAACCCACACACATATGCAAAAGCACACCTGAAAAACAAATCCTGAACATTCACACCTAAAAATCCACACCTGAGCTCCTCATCACATACAAGGCTTTCATCCACAGCTCAATGGAATACTGCTCTCCCCTCTGGGCTGGTGCTCCTGCCTCACACCTAGCTCGGCTTCACACTGTTGAAACCAAAGCTTTCAGAATCATTGGAATCTCCCGCGATGAAGCTAACTCTGAGGGCCTTTCCTCACTCACCGCAGGCAAGTTGGTGTTCTTTCTGCCTTCTACCGACTCCTCCCTGGCCTAACCCTCCCCCCCCCCCCCCCCCCCCACCAACCCTGTCTGTGGCTCTGTCCCCCAAATACTCCTACAGGTCGGTCGCACAAGATCTGCCTGCAACCCTCTTCTGGTGAAACTGCCAAAATCAAGACTCTCTGCTCACCTTCACTCTTTCATTCATCTTTTCTCCCACCACTGGAAAGAACTCCATCACTCCCACTCATCCCTCCAGGTTTTTAAAACAGCTGTTCATCACCATCTCTTATCCATCCCCCATCCAAAACCTTGATCTTTTCTACCCCTGTTAATTCACACCAGATCCACTTTTCTGAAATGCCGACTTCTTTCCTGGAAGTCCTAGCTGTGACCATGTGTTGTTGTTTTTTTTACCTCTCCCACCCCCCTTCCCACACCTCCTCTCCCCAAGCCCTCTCCCTCCCACAGATCTCCCGATGTCCCTGCTCTGAAATGTTGGACTTGTGTGCTTCCCCCTCTCATCTTGTCTCCCGCTTCCCCATCTTGTCTCCCGCTCCCTTTATTTCGTCTTATATGTCCGTTTGTTTTTTTGTCATTAATGTTAGCTCTTACACAAGCCTCGATCTTGTACACAAAAAAAAGGCAATACAAACAAACACATTCACACACACATATATACACACACACACACACACACGATAAACACAAACAATGGATACACAAACACAAACAATCACGCACATATATATCCATATTGTCATGAATTTTGGGTGGAGTGATATATAGATTTAGGTAGATCTGTATAGCTAGATGCTCCGAAAATCGTGGGTAGGAAGAACCATTTCGATGTGCATAAGTGGAGGGACCTGTTCAGCCTGGATGTTGGATTAAGCTGGTATAGCTGTGGTCATACAAGGATGGCCTTGTGTTAACTGGAGTCGGGATTATGTTAATTCCCCTGTTCGTGAGACCTTGTGATTTATCCTTCGTCCACAGCCATATGGCAATGCACTAGACACATAGAGCAGGAAAGGCCCATTAGCACCACACACATTAATTAAATCCCCCCTCCTCCCACAATAAAACTCACCGGCAGCCAGTTTGGGGCACTGCCGATAGAACGAGCAACGAGCGTACAAGCGAGGCTTGCCGCTGCAGAGTACGCTGGCCAAGCTGCGCGGAACGAGAGGTTCACACCAACGACTGGGCGGCTTCTTCCCGCCAGGCGGCACGGAGCCGCGTCCGGACAGTGAGTTTGGGGCCAACACTGTTCCTGACAGGATACTTCAGCCCATTTGAGCTAAGTGCACTAAATAAAATCACACACCAATTCTATTCTATCTCTCCCTCCCCCCTCCCGTCGCGTTTTCCTTGTTATCGGGTTCCGTAAAATAAACCAGTTATTTTTTGTACATTTTAAATCCGCCTCGGTTTGAGTTACTTTTTGCATGTTGAAGACTGCCGGTGGGATCCGTGAGGTAGTGAATTTCAGCATCCTCATCCTCCTCCTCCTCAACCCTCCCCCCAACCCCCCCCCCCTCCCCACCTGCATGAACTCTGCCATATTTGATCAACGCCCGGAGTTAAAGCTTTCCC
>NC_136263.1:34380146-34427646 GCF_964187855.1 Myxine glutinosa
TGGCTGCGGTAGCCGAGCCAGCAGAGGCAGTAGACTGGGGCCTATTTGTGAAGCACATGATGACCTTTGTGGCCAAAACAGGGGATAGCTTCAAGGGATTAAGAACTGAGATGGGAGGCCAAATGGGGGGGCTAGAAGGTTAATTGGGAGGATTAGGAGCCCAATTGGAGGACGTGGGTAACCAAATCGGGGAAATGAAGGCTGGGTTAACAGGATTGGAAAATAGGATGGCCACCCAGGAGAACCAAATGGAAGGGGTGAAGAATGGGTTAACAGGGCTAGAAGACAAGATGGGAGGCAAATTGAGGGAGATGGTGGAGCAAACCGCCCGGGAAATTAAACAGATGGGGGATCAGCTAGAGGAGGTAAAAAACAGGTTGGAAAGTAAATTGGATGCCCAAAGGAATGATTTGGAGCAGATGAGAGCGGCATCTACCAAAGAGATGGGGGAGGATATAAGGCGCGGAGTGAGTGAAGAGGTTGCGGGGGTGCACGACGAGGTAACGCGACTCGAGGAGCGCAGGTTGAGCGAGTCGGAGCAAGGCACAGGTAACTGGACCAGGGTAGAAATCGCGACCGGGGTATGGGGAAGCCGGCGACCACCGAGGTAGAAAAGGAAATTTTATTCAGACCAGCGGTCGTCGAAGGAAAGAAAAAAGTAATTCAAATGACCGAACCAATAGTGGAAATTGGGATTGGAGAGACGGACTTGGTAGAGCAACAGCGGGAGGAAAAGATGGAAAATGTGCAAAGTCCGTACTCACATCACGATGCTGTGCTTAATAACCCCAATAAAGATTTGCAGGTGGTGTTGGAGCGAAGGAAAAGAAGCGCCCAGGTGAGTCGGCCTTTATATTGTGCGGGGAGATTTTCCAGGAGGATGTTTGGCGCAAAAAGAATTTTCGCGCGCTTGGGATTGAGAAAGCACCCGGGCGTTGGTGAAGGGTCCCTTGTGAGTGGTGTGAGTGGAAATGGCGTGCTTGTGAGGAAAAAGTGTGCGTCGGAGAGTGAGTGTGTGACAGAGTATTGGAGTGATACCGGGTGCGAGAGCGAATGCACGTCGGAGGGTATGTGTGAAACAGAGTGTATGGAGTGTGACATGGAGAGTGAGTTGGTGGTGGCGCGGGTGTGGGTGAGCACATCGGAGCGCGTGATGGGGTGTGTTACAGAGGATATAACCGGAGAGTGTGCGCAAGAGTTGGCACGAGAGTGTGCGCAAGAGTTGGCGCGAGAGTGTGCGGTGATGATTGGGTGTGCAGAAGAGTGCACACCCGTGGTGAGTGTTACGGAGGACGTAACGGAGGAGAGGTGTGGAACGGAGGTGTGTGTGATAACAGAGTGTGCGAGGAGAATGGGTGCGCAATAATGTGCGCGAGAGTGTGTGGTGAGCGTTATGAGTAGACCTGAGTATGGAGCGAAAGAGAATGCACGAGCAAGTACAATAACAAAGTGTATGGAGACACCTGGATGTGTGAGGAGGAAAAGGAACGAGTGGTGTGAGCATGTACGGGGAACATCGACGTTAAACGGGATAGCGTTCAGACTGACGTTTAGCCGACGCGAGCTCCCGGTCCGTGCCGGGCTTTGGGTATTGCGGGAGCCGACGGGGATCGGTGACGCGTCGCTCCTCTTCGGAGCGTCGTGCACAATCCGGGCCGGGCCCCGCCCCGCACGGTCGAGTCCGGGCTTTGCCGGGCAAGGCGACCTGCCCGGTTCGAGGGAAGGTAGGAGGGATCGGAACGGCGCCCCCTTGTGGTTGCGGCGTTCCAGCCGGGCAAGGCTGGCCCACCGCGCATGGGAGCAAAGGGCCCCGCGCCGGGATGGTGCTTTGAATCTCGGCCCAACCAAACCTCCTCCCCTGAAGCGAATGCCGGACTGACCCAACCTGCAGGCGACCAAACCACCCGTATGCATTGCGTGGCTTTGCGAAGCCGAGCTTTGAAAATGTCATGACGTACCAAGAGGCTCAGATATAGCGGACTGTGAGGATGATAGTGTAATTGTTTGAAATTGATAGGGAATTGGCTTGGAATTACTAGTGATTCGAAATTGGGAATAGTGAATTTGGGGCCTGGCCCCTCTGCTGGGACCGGCCATGATGGCCAGAGAAGAGTTGGCTTGCGGACCACGGTGAGGTGGCCCCCTTTTGCCCTACAGGTGGACCACCCATAGTTGGCCCCTGTGGGCCCTAAATAAAAATGGACGCATTATGTGCCTTTTTATTATTTAGAAATAGGCAGCAAGACACAAGAAAGGACAACAACAGGAAGAAACATCGGACCAGCAGAGCAGAGGGAGCAGAAACAACAAGAACCCGGTCAACAGTTTGTGTTGTTTTTATGTGTGCAATGAGCACTGGATGGTGCTTCGGTGCTTTGGTGCTTTGTGATGCTCTTGTGCTCGGGGGTGCACTGCAATATCAATTGTGCATCCCGGGCACTTGAGTATGGTGTATCCTGGACAAAATCACAGACTGGTCAAACAAGTGGAACATGTCTTTCAATCCTGCCAAATCTCACTCTCTTACTATGTCTCTCCGAAAAGATCGACTGGACAACCCTCCCATCTACTTTCTCAACAATCCTCTCCAAGAAGTTCTGTCACTCAAGCTTTTGGGTCTCACTATCTGCCATGATCTTTCTTGGGAAAACCACATTTCCAAGCTGGCCTCCAAAGCCAGTCGCCGACTGGGCATCCTCCGTCGTGCGAAGTCCTTCCTCGGCACACCTGAGCTCCTCACCACATACAAGGCTTTCATCCGCAGCTCAATGGAATACTGTTCTCCCCTATGGGCTGGTGCTCCTGCCTCACACCTGGCTCGGCTTCACGCTGTTGAATCCAAAGCTTTCAAAATCATTGGAATCTCCCGCGATGAAGCTATCTCTGAGGGCCTTTCACTCACTCACCGCAGGCAGGTAGGTGGTCTTTCTGTCTTCTACCGACTCCTCTCCGGCCTTGCTCCCCCAGCTCTCTCTGTGCTCTGTCCCCCAAATATTCCTACAGGTCGCACAAGATCTGCCAGCAACCCTCTGATGGTTAAACTGCCGAAATCTCGGCTCTCTGCTCACCTTCACTCTTTCATTCCTCTTTTCTCCCGCCTGTGGAACAAACTCCCACACTCCCTTCAATCCCTCTCCTCCCTCCAGGTCTTTAAAACAGCTGTTCACCACCATCTCTTATCTTCCCCCATCCATAACCTTGATCTTTTCTACCCCCACTAATTCACCCCAGATCCACCTTGTTTGAAATTCCAACTTATTTCCTGGAAATCCTGGCAGTGTCCATATGTTTATACCTCTCCCACCCCCCCCCCCTTCACATGCCTCCCCCCCTTCACATGCCTCCCCCCCTTCACATGCCTCCCCCCCAAAGCCCTCTCCCTCCCACAGATCTCTCGATGTCTCCATGTCTCTCGGTCCCTGCTCTCAAATGTTGTGTTTGTGTCCTTCCCCCTCTCTCCCCATCTTGTCTACCGCTCCCGATGTTATTTGTTTTATGTGTCTGTTTGTCTTTCTGTGTGATTAATGTTCGCTCTCTCACGAGCCTCGATCTTGTATACAAAAAAAAAAAAAAAAAAAAAAAAAAAAAAAAAACCCTCAAATTTCTTGTCTAATCCCTTACAATTATTGTCTAACCCCTCACCGGTACCCCTCGCTTCGTCCCTCATTACCCCCAATTGCTCACTCTGAGCCCTCGCTTCGTCCCTCATTACCCCCAATTGCTCACTCTGAGCCCTCGCTTCGTCCCTTATTTGCTCACCCATTTTGGCTTCCAATCGCTCACTATTCTTGTCCATAAGGGCCTTCATTTGTATCATAAAAAGGTTCAAATCCACCAGCGGCGCTGCTACGGTCGCGGGCGCCGCTAAATTTGGTGCCGCTACACCCACATGCGCGAGGACGCCATTTTGTGCGCCTGATACCCCCTCAACCACATCCTCCATATACATTTCCCCGAGGTCCTGCGTCGATTCTACCCCATCTATCTCTCCCACCGGCATCCCGTCGCCTTGACCAGCCATGGCGCGATTTCAAAATTCGGGTTTTGTAAAACAAAAGCAATTTCGGTACTTTGTAATTTTGAGCGCGTTAAACGCTTCAGGTCCGAATCCGACACTCCTGACACCAATTGTTACGCCAATTGTACAATTGTGTCCAAAATTTGGGCTAAATGAATTTAGTCCCAGGTCCGAATCCCACTCCTGACACCAATTGTTACGGTTCGCGGTTAAGGATGTAATGTTTGCCGAGCGGAGGCACCGCGGCCGAACAGTTTTTCCCCGACTCACCCGATTCACCTAGACGTTGGCCGTATCGCGCCACAGCTATTCAATATGGAAACCTCTAAAGCGACCGAATGTAAAGAGGAAGAAGAAGAAGACATACGGAGGAATAACAGGTTTTATTAATTATTTTCACAAGCCAAAGCAAAGAGAGCAGTTGGTTATATACAGAAAATGGAAGGAGCAGGCACACAGTGAAATCTTTAGCTTACCTATACAAGCTTAAGTAATAAACCCCAGGACAACGTTAAAGACAGACGGACGATCACACTTACACGGGGAAATGCAGACAGGAATGAATGGCTTGGAGATGGGTGGCTTTTAGAGGCAAGGAAGGTTCAGCGGGTACTGGGCACGGTCGGGCCAGAAGGCACCGCCGTCAAGAAGCCGAGCTTTGGTCCCAAACTGCGCGGGCGAAGTTCCTTTCTCTGCACTGCTGCCTCGTGCGCTCCTTGCGTTGCTCCGGTCCGCTTTTCCTGCAGCGCGGCACGTTTCACGGCGGCTCGGTCACACCTGCTCGTCTCCAGCGCATCTCCTGGACCCATCTCCGTAAAAGCTCATCTCGTCTTCCCCTTGGGAGCGTCCCGCGGCGGGTTATATAGGCCCCGCCCTTCACCCTTTTCGAACCTTCCCCAAACATTCTCTCTCCGCCCTTTCAAGCCAAACCCCTTGTTCTGGGTTGGATGAGCGGGGCCGACTTACTCCTCCCCTCTATGACGAGGTGGAGACCCGCCTTTCTTCTTCGGCGTTACCTCGTGCGTAATGGAGTCAAATGCAGCAAAGTGGACGGCAGATGAAAATTGCAGTAAAGTGCCTAAAGAGGCAATTGCAGCAAAGTGGCGAACCTGGCACTTGGAAGCTGCCATGGGGCGTCAGAGGGCCTACTCTTATTTAATTCGGTGCAATGAAGAGTCAAACTAGTGGGAAACACATCCTTAGCCTACACAGAGAATAAGGGACGAACTATTTAAAAGGATATATCGTGTCCTGTGTGTAGGTTTATGGAATTAACTAAGAGGACGAGCTGCAACCATTCTTTACATTACGAGGGTCAGTTACACACAACAAAACCATACTTTTCACATTCGTTACACTTTCTCAAAATTGTTACACTTCTCAAATCCGTTACACTTCTCAAATCCGTTACAATATATATATATATATATATATATATATATATATATATATATATATTGTCATGCAACCGCCGAAATTTATATCAGGCGATCGCAGATGCCGATCATTAAGGCTTTAACTCCGAGGCGGAAGCTCAATGACGGATTACAAAATCTAAAACACCTAAGCGCGCGGAATGGAGGGAAACGGCGCAAATCCCCGCAGCCTTATCTATCAAATCAATCAGCCGGTAAACTGCGTTCAGGTATTATATACAAAAAGTAATATAAGGGTTTATTGTATAACAGGCAGGGACAGGAAAATGTGACGATAAACCTAAGGTAACTAAATTGGGATCCCACACACACCAGATATCAAACATGAGACGAGGGAGATGAATTAAAGAAAGAAACACGTCTTGTAAAATGTACACGCGGAGCTCGGCTTAGCTTGTCTTGTCGTCTTCTTCCGCTGCTGTCCAGCACCGCCCGCTCGGCCCGATCGCACACCACAAGGTCCTTCGCTCCAAGTCCCACAAGGCCTCGCTCCAAGCGCCATGCGTCCCACGCAGGCTAGCGGTTCCACACAAGGTTGACTCGGACCAAAGTCCTGCCGCGTCTCAAACCCAACTGCTCAAAACGGACTCGGGCTCTGCACTGCACTGCCAGGAATCCAACTGCTCGGGATCAACTGCGCTGAACTGCGAACTGCCAAGAATCCAACTGCTCTGGATAAAATCTTCTCAACTGCGCAATGGCCACTGTGCACACGAACTCTCAACTACAAATCCAGGATCTCAACTGCTCGAAATGGCGTCCGGCCCTCATTAATATCTCTGGCCGGTGACGTCAGCATTGGCGCACTGCTCTGCCAATCAGAGCCTCCACCGACTCGCCCCTGTGCACGCCCACTGGGTCACTCCAACTCTCGTCCCCCTACTCCGTGGTCCTTGTGTTATAGCACGTGCTATGCGTGGTGGGTAGGCCTCTCGGAGGTGTAAATGGTGGTGGCCAATTGTGGCGGTGTTCTAGCCTGATTTCTTCCGAAGTCATGTCGGGGAGAAGGCGTCATTTAGTGTTGTACTAAAGGTCCTAACTAGTGTCTATGTGGTCTGTAGTGCCATAAGGGACAAAGGTTTGGTTACCAGGTGAGACATACAAGGGCTCGACTGATTAACCCCTACACTACCTATCACCCGAATCTCCTGGTAGATCCACAGTTATACACCTTAACCCGACAAACGCCTACACACGACTTATTACAGGTATATTCCCTATCGCGACATCTCAAAGCATGTTACCTACTCAGATCTCCTCTGCTCTACATATTGCTCCACCAAATTCGTAACAATATATATATATATATATATATATATATATATATAATGAATGAGTGAATGAATGAATGAATGAATGAATGAATGGGTTACGGTTAATGATTTGATTGGGTTGATGTCGGAACATTCTTTAATCATCAAAATTTTATATATTAAAAGTTTTATATTTTCAAAATTCAAAATTTTGAAAATTCAAAATTCAAAAATTCCAAAATTTTAAAAGTTCCAAATTTTATATTTTATATATTAATTAAAAGTAATTACGATTAAACTGGCGTTAATTACAGGAAATTGGAAAGTAATCAAAATTGTTTGCAATTAAATTACAGAGTAATTTACAGATAATTACAAAGTGATTGAAATTAATTACAGTCAAATAACAGTTAATTACAGGTAATCAGAAAGTGATTTGAGGTACTTATAAGTTAATTACACAGTAGCAAGTCAGTTTTTAGTAACAATTATGATGTCATAAGTCACATTGTATGGGCACCATCTTGGAAAAACTGAAAGACTTTGGACCTCTATAATCTCGGAAACCGCTCCATGGAAAAAAAAAATTATTTAGCGTGATCTATGCAACAATTATATTGGAGAACTTAAATTTTATGACGTCATCAGTCACGAGGTCTGCCAACCATATTGGATCAAGAAAACAAAAAACCTTGAAAAACAGAAGAGTTGGCTCGCACCAAGTCGACTGTGCGGGGTAAGTAATCTATGAATACCATTTAGTTCCCTGTTGTGTTCCACTTTCCAGAGCAACCTTGGGATGACATGCATACCGAGCTGCAAAGGTTCAGCTCGACAAAGCCACTTGCTTGGAAGGTGGGTTCCTTCGAAGATCGCGTGTTTATTGTACATTTAGCCAAAATTAATCTGAGTTGGAAAATGTCTGTTTCCTTACACATCGTCGCCTGAAAGCAAGCCTTCTTGGCTAATGATCATCACAGTATCAACAGAGGATATGAAGCAGCAAATGTTTGCATGCTCAACTACGAGCTGTGTGAGTCTCCAAAGGGATCACATATACGCAACTGATACCTCCTTAGAGCTCCACCCTCCTGTTGTCAGCTGTGTGAGTCATGTGCTATGAAATCCTCATGCTTTTCCATCCTCACAGTGTCATTTTGTAAGTTTTCAAAAACTCCATGATCCGTTTAAATGCCGTGCCATGTCGGGCTAGTGATTCTTTCTCTTTCTCTTTTTTTTGGACCATGCCACCCACTGATGGGTCAGATCTGGATCTGGACCTGAACCAAAATCGAATTGGCTTGTTCTTGTCACCTCACAAATGCATCCACCTCGTTTCATCAGAATCCGTACAAAGATTTTAGATATATTTTGCTATATGTATATCATGTTTTGCCCTATCACTCAATGGTGAAGAATCACTTTAAAATTCTCTGATCCAGATTAGAATCTTCATCAAAATCTAATCATTTCGTTCCTGGGCACCCAAACAACATGTCCACCAAGTTTCGTCCCAATCCGTCCACAACCGCTTGAAATATCCTTTCAAACATAGAAATTTGCTTTGTTTGCTATATATTTTGCTATATATTGTTACGGGACCGCGGCGAGGATGTTGTTTGCCGAGCGGATGGCCGCCACGCCCGAACAGTTACCCCGACTAACCCGATTCCTGAACGTTGGCCGAATCGCGCCACAGATATTCAATGGGGAAAAGACTAAGACGAAGGATGTAAAGAAGAAAGAAAGACAAAGGGTAAGGAATACAAATATAATTTATTTACTATTTACACAATTGAAAGAAACCAAGGAAGAAGGAAGGATAAGAAAATAAAATACAGAAGAGGAAAGGTGACACAGTGAAAATTGCTAGCTTATCTATTACAGTCTTAATTAACCCAGGGACAGAACAAACAAAGACGGACTCACACGAATGGGGAATGGAGGCAGGAACGATTGGCTGGACCGGGAGGAAGGTTCAGCTCGGACCACAAGCTGGAAGGCTTGGCAGGGCGCACAGCAAGCCGGGCCTCGTCAGGCTGGGAGTGAGCAGGGTGACGTCATGCACTTCTCTCAAGGCTTCCCCCGCGCTTCTCTCGCGCACTTGTGTTAAAGGCTTCCCCCGCGCTTCTGTCGCACTTGTCTCAAGGCTTCCTTCTCGCTTCTGTCGCACTTGTCTCAAGGCTTCCTTCTCGCTTCTCTTCCCTCCTCGCGCACTTCTGTCAAACGGCTTCCGTGCGCGCTCTTTATAACGCCGCGGGCAAATCAAGCCGCCGGCCTCTAGAACACACCCATCGGTGAGCTCGCCTCGGCCCTCTGGCTCCACCCTTGATGACGATGGGCGGGCACGCCCAGGATTCGGCAGCTCCTCCCCCTTCTTCTCCGAGCCTACCTCGTGGCGAATGGAGTCGCGGAGGGAACAGTTGGCAATTGCGGCTTTGGGAATGGGAATGAAAGGGGATCTATCTATTTGAATTCGGTGCAATGGAGTGTCAATTAATGGAAGACAAGGCCTTACCCTACTACACAGAATAAGGAAATAACTGTCAACAAAGGGGGAAATCTATGATTGGCTAACGTGATTGTTTATGAAATAACTACGGAACGACCTTTGACCTTTATACACAAGTGGAGGCAGGAGGGTCCAGAAGAAAGCAATCAAAAAAAAACACAATCCTCATATCCACAACTATATATATATATATATATATATAATGAATGAGTGAATGAATGAATGAATGAATGAATGGGTTACGGTTAATGATTTGATTGGGTTGATGTCGGAACATTCTTTAATCATCAAAATTTTATATATTAAAAGTTTTATATTTTCAAAATTCAAAATTTTGAAAATTCAAAATTTCAAAATTTTAAATGTTCCAAATTTTATATTTTATATATTCATTAAAAGTAATTACGATTAAACTGGCGTTAATTACAGGAAATTGGAAAGTAATCAAAATTGTTTGCAATTAAATTACAGAGTAATTTACAGATAATTACGAAGTGATTGAAATTAATTACAGTCAAATAACAGTTAATTACAGGTAATCAGAAAGTGATTTGAGGTACTTATAAGTTAATTACACAGTAGCAAGTCAGTTTTTAGTAACAATTATGATGTCATAAGTCACATGGTATGGGCACCATCTTGGAAAAACTGAAAGACTTTGGACCTCTATAATCTCGGAAACCGCTCCATGGAAAAAAAAAATTATTGAGCGTGATCTATGCAACAATTATATTGGAGAACTTAAATTTTATGACGTCATCAGTCACGAGGTCTGCCAACCATATTGGATCAAGAAAACAAAAAACCTTGAAAAACAGAAGAGTTGGCTCGCACCAAGTCGACTGTGCGGGGTAAGTATTCTATGAATACCATTTAGTTCCCTGTTGTGTTCCACTTTCCAGAGCAACCTTGGGATGACATGCATACCGAGCTGCAAAGGTTCAGCTCGACAAAGCCACTTGCTTGGAAGGTGGGTTCCTTCGAAGATCGCGTGTTTATTGTACATTTAGCCAAAATTAATCTGAGTTGGAAAATGTCTGTTTCCTTACACATCGTCGCCTGAAAGCAAGCCTTCTTGGCTAATGATCATCACAGTATCAACAGAGGATATGAAGCAGCAAATGTTTGCATGCTCAACTACGAGCTGTGTGAGTCTCCAAAGGGATCACATATACGCAACTGATACCTCCTTAGAGCTCCACCCTCCTGTTGTCAGCTGTGTGAGTCATGTGCTATGAAATCCTCGTGCTTTTCCATCCTCACAGTGTCATTTTGTAAGTTTTCAAAAACTCCATGATCCGTTTAAATGCCGTGCCATGTCGGGCTAGTGATTCTTTCTCTTTCTCTTTTTTTTGGACCATGCCACCCACTGATGGGTCAGATCTGGATCTGGACCTGAACCAAAATCGAATTGGCTTGTTCTTGTCACCTCACAAATGCATCCACCTCGTTTCATCAGAATCCGTACAAAGATTTTAGATATATTTTGCTATATGTATATCATGTTTTGCCCTATCACGCAATGGTGAAGAATCACTTTAAAATTCTCTGATCCAGATTAGAATCTTCATCAAAATCTAATCATTTTGTTCCTGGGCACCCAAACAACATGTCCACCAAGTTTCGGCCCAATCCGTCCACAACCGCTTGAAATATCCTGTTCACAGACGGACAAACATGGATGAAAACATAACCTCTGTCAATCTTCAATGGCAGAAGTACTGTAATGACAAATACTTTTGCATTTTCCAGCTAAGAATGATTGGGACAATTAATAGCTATCATATGCCACACTATCACACACCAACACACAAAGACTCAGCCAGCTCAGCTCAAAAAACAAATACTATACCCTCCCCAAGTCAAAATATATATATTCCGGTCCGGTCTGAAGAGGACGCAGGCGTCACATGTTCGCCGCTTCTTCGACTGGGCCACTGTCTGTGGCTTGCTTTTTTGGTGGTTGTGCGGATTTTTTGGCCATTGAGTCTGCCCTCCGCATAGTCCCGGCTCTGCTCCCTGCTTCACCTACCCGGCTCCTTCGCCTGCTCGCTGTTTCCTCAGGCACGCTCTCGTGGGTTGTGTCCTTCGCAGCGGTGTGGCGGCGGTTTTCCCGCCGTGATCTTGATTTGTAGCGGCGGCGGTTGATTGCCGCTGCATTTCCCGCTTTGCCGTGATCAACCTTGGCCTCGTGATCATCTCTTTGCTCCTGTCTGTCCTCTGCTTGGTCCCGACTCTGCTCCTGGCTTCACCTACCTGGCTCCTTCGTCTCCTTCGTTTCCTTGGGCCTGCTCCCGTGGGTTGGGACCATTGTTTCACCTCCTCAACCTTGGCCTCGTGCTCGCCTCTCCGCTCCTGCCTGGCATGGCTCTGCAGTACTCCGCCGCAAGGCTCCTTCTGCTCAATACCCGCTCCACCCCATCATGCATCTCTGCCATCAAATCAAATGGACTCCTCCGACGACCCAGGTACATTCACCGTGGCTCCGGTCGTAAGTTTGTATATGTACAATCAGGTCACTCCATCCCCGTCCTCTGGTCGGCTCAGCGCACTCCCACTCATCGTCCCAGCGCACCTAGTCATGGCAACGCACAAAATCGCACCTCCTGCCTGCGAACCCTGGTTAAATCACCTGAATTCATCCCTGCTGTTCAAAACAACATCAAGCTCACCCTGTTCAACACCCGGTCCCTCAACAACAAATGCCTCATCCTCAACGACTACATCCTGGATAACAAACTGGACTTTCTCTGTCTCACCGAAACCTGGCAACAACCACTGGACTACTACACGCTCAACCTCACCACACCCAATGGATATTCCTACGTCAATAAACCACGCTCGGAGGGCCGAGGTGGTGGAATTGCCGTAATACACCGACAGGACATCAAGACCAGCCTCATTTCCATCTCATCTGCTCCATCATTTGAACACCTGGCTTTTAAACTCTCTGGTCACACGCAGTCAGTCATGGCTGTCGTCTACCGCCCTCTCAAACCACACCCATAATTCCTGTCTGACTTCTCCTACTTTCTGACCCAGCTATGTTCCCTCTCCCCCTCAATCCTCCTCCTTGGTGATTTCAATATCCACATGGACTCCACTGACTCCACAATAACCACTGACTTCACTGATTTACTCACCTGCTTTAACCTCACTCAACATGTCAACTTTCCTACGCATATCCGTGGTCATATTTTGGACCTTGTCTGCTCCACTGGATTAATTTTGCACCATCTCTCTGGCTCCGACCTCACCCTCTCTGACGACTTAGCCATCACTATGACCATCAACATCCCCACCCCAACACCAAGACATTATCGCACTATCAACTTCCGTAAGCTAAACGCTCTTTCACCGACCTCATTCTCATCCACCCTCTCTGAAAAAATGTCCACTTCTCCCTTCATTGACCTCCACACCCCTTCCGACCTCACTGACTACTACAACCACACTCTCTCCTCCTGCCTTGACCAGCTTGCGCCTGTAAAAACCAAAACAGTTTCTTTCACCCATTCTGCTCCCTGGTTTACCCCTGAACTCCGCCTGATGTAAACTCGTGCTCGCCAACTTGAAAGACTCCGCAATAAAACAGGTCTCACAGTTTACTCCCAAGCCGACAAGGACCACCTACAACACTACAAAGATGCCCTCTCCCACGCCCGCTCCGCCTACTACTCTCAAATTATCCACTCTGGCTCCGGAAACCCAAAAGCACTCTTCACGACAATAAACAAACTCCTCCGCCCCCTGGACACCACCACCCAGTCATTCACAGTAGACAACTGCATCTCCTTCCTTTCTTTCTTCCAACGCAAAATTGACAACATCTACAACAGCTTGACCACCACCGCACCCGCTCCCCCTCAAACCACCTGCCCCCCCTTATCCTGCCTTCCCCTGTCTCAATTCTCCCCGGTCTCCCCTACTGACCTCTCTGAACTCCTCATAGGAATGAAAACTGCCACCTGCACTCTTGACCCCATCCCCTCCAGCTTTGTCAAGGCCTCCCTCCCTGCTCTCTCTCCACTTATCATTGCAACAATAAACTCCTCCCTGTCTACAGGCATCGTCCCACCATCCCTCAAAATTGCTGCTGTTACCCCCATTCTAAAAAAACATGGTTTAAACCCTGACACCATAAATAACTTCAGACCCATCTCCAACCTACCCTTTCTGTCAAAAGTTTTGGAACGCGCTGTAGCCGCTCAACTCAAACATCACCTCTCTGCCAATAACCTGCATGAAACATTCCAATCCGGATTCCGCTCCAACCACAGTACTGAAACTGCTCTCCTCAAAATCACCAACGACCTTCTCCTCTCCTCTGACGCTGGCAACCTCAACATTCTCGTCCTCCTCGACCTCAGCGCTGCCTTTGACACCGTCGATCACACCATCCTCCTCACCCGACTTGAATCCACCTTTAACGTTACCAGCACTGCCCTCTCTTGGATTAAATCATACCTCTCTGACAGACGCCAGTTCATCTCCATCAATAACTGCAAATCCCCCACTGCTCCCCTCCCCCAAGGTGTCCCCCAAGGTTCAGTTCTTGGCCCCCTCCTCTTCATCCTTTACCTGTCCCCCCTCGGTCACTTAATCCGCCGTCATGGTCTCCAATTCCACTGCTTCGCCGATGACATCCAGCTTTTCATCTCCACCAAGTCCGTCTCCACCGACACCCACTCTATCCTGACAAACTGCATCTCTGAAATAAAATCCTGGCTTCAAATCAACTTCCTCAAACTTAACTGTGATAAATCTGAAATAATCATCATTGGCCCAAAAACGCTCACAAAATCCACCCATAACTTTGCCCTCAACATCGACGGTATCCCAGTATCCACCTCCCCTCTCATCCGGAATCTTGGCGTCATCTTTGACCAAACCCTCTCCTTTGACAAACACACTAAATAGTCTAGTAGGAAGACTAGGTCCCCCTGCACCCCCCGGAGATATACTTCTAATCAGTGTTTCTAGATTGGAAAAAATGTGTAGAAAATGACTAGCTATGGCCCCAAGCTGAAAAAATGTCCCACATACCATTTTTATGCAAATTACTGCTGCCATTATCAAAAAAACGATTTTTGACATATCTCAGCCAATATTGCAGATAATTGAAAAATGAAGGTGTCTAGACCCATGTTTTGAAGGGCATAGATCATGATAGAACTATTCATAACATGATTACATGTGTCTATGGTATACTAGTATGCATATTAATGCTGTAATTACAAAATAATCAGTTTTACAAATGATAAGGATACGTTAATACTGCAGATAACTTAACATGGTACATAAGGGGTCTAAACCCAGGTATTTTCAAGGTTAAATGTCAACAAGATGCTCCTGAGTCTTGCATAGGGGCGGGACATTGGCAGTAACATTGGTACCACTCAACTTTTCTTCCCACCATTGACTTTGTATTGCGAGAGATTTTCACTTGCTTATTTAAAGGTTTCTCACCCAGCCCACGTAAAATCTACCAACTCCTGCTGTTAACTCCCAAACATATTTTTTTATGTTATCCAATCACAGTGCAGAAATGACAGACTAGAGATCCAAATTAGTGCTGCTATAGCTGCCATTTTACATTTCCATCCATGTAACATGCGCGCTCGCGCGCTCGTATCAATTGGTAATGTCGCGCGCTCGTATCAATTGGTAACGTTGATGTTATTGAATACCTCAGTTGAAAGTTCAGTCTTCCATTCCATCTGTGTGTTGTTCTTGGTATTCATCCTCCAATCTAGCCAGGTAAGATGCTAACTATAATGTTACTCACACTCTTGACTTCAGTTTCTGCATGAAATCATAAACAGGCAGAATAACAGCTGAGCCAGCTAGCACCATGTTAGCTAACGTTAAAGCTAGCCTCATCTATGTACAGTATGTTCCTAATGTCGGTGTAACTTAAACTTTTGTTAATGCCAAACATGAGACATATCTGTTGACTTCTGTATATGAATTGAACCAGAAAGAGGCACGACAGCTGAGCTAGCTACAGTAACTTAGCACAATGTTTCATTGGCCTAGATAGCTAACGTTAATGTGGAAGAATTTAGATGTTTTAGCTATTAGCACTTTTGATGCCACTAAACATGGTTTAGTCAGCTAAAAAGTACCCTAGTGTAGAACATGACTCAGAACCTCTGTTACCTCACTGAAAACTCAGAGCCTCCTTTCACAGGCACTTTTAACATCATTCGTGATTTCTTATTTGTCATTTAACAGTGATGGTAGACATCGACAGCAAGCATGCCCAAAAGAAAACGGAGTGTAGAACCTGCAGCCCAAAGCTCTCCTCCTACATGCATCCTTCATGTACCATCCATGTCTGATCATGGGGATTTCACGCCCCTCCGTAAAATTAAAGGATCTGCTTCAGAAAAACTGCAACTGCTTCAAAAGATCCGGGATAGACGTCTCAACCAACCGCATGACTCCCCATGTCGTATGCAATCAGTATGTGATCAGATCCCGGCAACTCTTCCTGATGACCTAGAAAGAGTAGGATATCACAGCAAGTGTTATAAGCACTTTGTCCGCCACTTTCATCGTCTGGGAGATGATACAGAACCAGGGCCATCAACCTCATCATGGCATCACTCTCCTCGTAAACCAGGAGGTTCTGCTGAACCCATCTTCCCGCCAGAGTGTATATTTTGTGAGAAAGTTGAGACCAAAGATGCTCATCGCAATACTGAGAGGCCTACAACCTTCCCATCCTTTAAAAACAAAGAAAATGCATGGGAGCAAATCGAAACACGGGCTGAGAAAATGGGTCTCTATCGACTCCATCGAAAGGTGAAAAACAAAGACCTCTTTGCATGTGAGGCCAAACACCATCCGTCATGTTTTAAAGCTTTCCGCACAGCATTCTACAACTATGAGCGTGCGATTCACAGAGCCGAAGCACCAAAGGAGCAGGCTTGCATGTCAGCCGCCCATGAAAAGGCATTCAACTCAGTACTGGAACACATTCAAACCCAGGTCATCCAGCAGAATAAAGTTCTACAGCTTTCTTCCTTGCGCTTGCTCTATGTCGAGGAACTGAAACTGAATGGATATGAGAACTCAAATTATCGGTCAGAGAAACTACTGAAACGCCTACAGAATGACCCAATCAAGGAGCATATCCATTTCACGAAGGTTGATCATGACAAATGTGATGTCATTTCTTTCTGGCTTGTGCACAGCTCAAACATAACAGTTTCCAATGCTCTCGCACGAGCATTCACACTCGGAAGCACAAACAAGAACCAAAATGTTGCCCTCCAACTTCGCCAGGGTATTCTACAGGCTTTCAGAGAGTGTAAAGACCAACCATGGCCACCAACAGCTGAAGACATGGAGCTCAATCCTGAAGACATCCTACCTCCAGACCTTGTCCGCTTTCTCAGCGTGCTAATGACTGGCAAGGAGGGCATCGAGACAGAAAAGGTGAAGCGTCTGGTCTTCTCCATTGGACAAGATCTGTGCCGTGCAGTGTCAGATGGAAAATGGAAGTTACCAAAGCACATTCTCCTCTGTGTGACTGTAAGGCACCTGTTCCGAAGCAAACAGCTCACCACAATACTACACAGGCTTGGACACTCTGAGAGCTACGATTTCGCCTTGGAGTTGGAAACTGCTCTCGCCAAGGTCCTGGATGAAGTCTCAACTTATCGTACACCACAAATTGTGACAGGAGAGGGCAACCTTGTATTCCACTGTGAGTGGGACAACTTGAATAAAACCACTACCAGTGTGCACGGCAGCAACATTGTAAACAGTGCTGGAGGAATCATGGTGCAGGAGGTCAAGCCCGGGTTCGAGAGCAGCAAGGACCGAATGCTACCTACCATCAATAGGTCACAACAGCGTAGCCTGAAGGTCGACACACCAAAAACTCTCCCACCCTTGCACTTTACTCGCGTTGGCCCGAAGTTCCCTGAAGGCTCATCATTCACACCGCCAGCAGAGAATGACACAGTCTATGCCACTACGATGCAAGAGTACTACATCTGGCTCTTCATCAGATACATCGGAAGCTGTGGCCTGCAGCCTGTGCCTGGGCTAGGGGGTTTCACCTCTGCAACTGGTTCTCCCCCACCCAGCAAATCAACAGTCGACTACTGCACGCCTATCCACCAACCGATCACAGACAACGCAGTTGTTCGTGAGCTACTGAAGCGTTCCGAGGCAGCAACTGCTGAGGTGGGTCAGAGATGGGTCCTGAATACATTTGATCTGGGTGTCTGCATGAAAGCCCTTCCCATCATCTGGCGCTGGCCAAATGAATTTGCTAGTCATGTAGTAACGATTGGACCCTTCCACACATCCATGAACTACATCGGGATGCTCACTGGACACAAGATGCGTGGTTCTGGATATGCAGAGATTCTCTTTGAGGCACAACTAGTAACAAGTGGATCTCTCAAAGGTGTTCTCAGTGGAAAGGCCTACGCAAAGTCCCTCTTTTGCCTCAAAACAGTGTGTGAGGCAATGGAGAGGCTGTTGATGGAGAGATTCACTGAGGAGGAGAACATCATGATCTCTGACCCTGCTGTGCTTCTCAGAATGACCCAGTCTTGCAACCGAGAGCACCTCGATGAAGCCCTCAAAGACCCCTCAACTCTACTCCTCATCAAAAAGTACCATGCCTTTGAGGAAAAGGTGCGCAAGGGCCACCTGGGGAAGACAGCTGCCTTCTGGATGTCGTTCATTACCCACTGCCATCTTGTCTTCATGCTCCTCCACTCTGTGAAGACCAACAACCTCCAGCTGTTTCACAAGTGTAACGGAGAGATGGCAGATATCTTCTTCGCCTTTGACGGACACAACTACTCCAGGTTTGTGTAGCATACATGGTAAAATGTATAACCATCACTGAGTAGATTTTAATTGATACTTGGGTTCATGTATTATGAGAGGAGCTATTCCAATAAATGTCTACAGTATTTCCCTCTCTGTACTTTACAGATATCTGACTTGGCTGGAAGTCCACCTGACAAATCTGGAAAGCACGCACCCAGGGGCCAAGGACCTGCTTACTATGGGTGCAATCGCAGTGGCTCGCTCGATGATACCAGGGGCACTCAGTGCTGTCGACAAGACAATGGAAGAAACGTTCATGCGCTTTGCTAAATCATCAGGTACATCATTTTCTTTCAGTACATTATACATTTGAAACTGTAGAAACCAGCTTTATATGATGTAAACTGCTCTTACAAAACATTTCCCTTTTAATGATTGGGTTATGCAATTAAAATATGTTCACTTTTCAGGTGGCTTTGCTGGCCTGTACAGTCAGTTTGGGGCATACCAGAGATGGTGCCGAACAACCACAGCACGGGCACAGTTCTATGAAAAGACCCTTGAGATGGTGGATCTCATCGATGACCCAGACTGCCCAAGAGCAGGGAGACATCGTGAACTAGAGAAGGCAGAGATCAGAAAAGGCGAGGAGGCCGTTCAGCGAACCCTAACTACTATCAAGAACTTCACCAATCCGTTCACCATCATTGATAAGGACAAACTCTACTGCCTGGCCTCTGGTGCTCCCGTCCCCATGGATGTTGAGATGGATGTGTTACAAGCAGAAGCTGTGGGGAAAGCTGCGAAAGCTGACTTCATCAGGCGCCTGGAAAGCGGAGAACCTGAGAGCTTCTTCAACCCAATCAAGAGAAAGAAACTCAAGACCATGGAGGCTAGTAACAAGAAGATCACACTAACATCCTCACAGGGCAAGGTAAGGATGTAATCCAATACCCAAGTGCTTTTGTATTTTATGTTGTATTTTTAAATGGCGTCCTGTACATGCTATATTGAGATACAAGATTGAACTCCAAATTTGTTTATTAAAGACAGTGCACATCAATGAACAATGTAAAGATTGTAAATATGCCAATTTATAGCACATGAATAATTTTCACCTGTAGTCCTTCCTGTAGTACATATCAACCAATCACCATTTATCATTCCAGGTCATCCAGTATCAGGAGCAAAGCAACCTTGCATTCCTGCTCCTTGTCAAGTCTCAGAGTCAAGATGAGCCATTAGACCTGGGAGAACTCATGAAGTACTGCCTGATGCCAGTGCCTCCTAGCCTTGGGACACCAGATGGGTTCTTCTGCAAAACCAACAAAGCCTCCATTCTGCACTACCTTTTAGAGGACACCACACCACAAGATCTGCAATACCCCAAGGATGCCCTGTTCATCCAGGATGGAATGGCGCTGCTGCATACCCTTGCCAACCTTCCCCCAACATGTGGTGAGATATGCTTGCAGGTGCTTGATCAGATGGTGGCCAAGCAGCACTTTCTGTTCTCCACTGACAGTTACCATCCTGAGTCAATCAAAGCGCAGGAAAGGCTGAGGCGGGGCAGCTCAGAGAAGATCATTCTGGCTGGACCAGCAACCAGGAAGCCATATGACTTCAAAATGTTCCTTGCAAATGACGACAACAAAAAGCAGATGTGCCAGCTTCTTCTGAAAGTGTGGAGTGGACAAGAGGCAGCTACCAGGCTGGAGAGAACAGAGATGGCTGTGCTGATCGTGGAGGGGAAGGCCCACCAACTTGCCTCAACGAATGGCAAGGTAAAATTGAAAGCCCTTCGTGAATGGCGATTCAATTTGTAATTTTTCCTGAAAAAAAGGTGATTACCTGTGATGTTTGTCTAGATCTGAAACTGGCAGTGACTGGTGATTGAAATGCGGTGCCTTTTTGTGTTTCAGGTCGAGGTACGTGAACTCCCCACGATCTACAGCAACCAGGAAGAGACTGATACCAGGGTGGTTCTGTACCTCCATCATGCTGCTACCATCGGATACAAGAACGCTGTAGTCAGAACACCGGACACAGACATCCTCCTGATCCTGCTCCACCATGCCCACAACATCAAGCTGACGGTGTACCTGGATACAGGGTCAGGGAAGCATCGCCAACTTGTCAACGTCTCTGAGCTGGCAGAATCCCTGGGAGAGGACTACTGTGCCACTCTCCTGGGGTACTATGTGTTCAGCGGAGAAGACTGCACCAGTGCCTTCAAAGGGAAGGGAAAAGTCGGGCCCTTGAAAAAGCTGGAGAAGAATCCCAGGTTTCACAGGGCATTCGGTGAACTGGGTGACAACTGGGATGCCAACCCTGAGGTGGAGAGGCAGTTAGAAAAATTCACCTGTGTGATGTACGGCCAGAGTCGCGAGTCATCAGTGGACATTGTCCGTGCCAAGCTGCTACGAAAAATGGTGGGAGAGGACAAGACCCTCACATCCAAGTCCAAGGTTGATCTGGCTCGCCTTCCTCCATGCCAGTCTGCCCTGAAGCCGCACATCCAGCGTGTGAACCACCGCGTAGCATTGTACAAAAGAGCCGATCAACCTATCATCGAAAAGCCAAAACCTTATGAGGAGCAAGGATGGATAAGGACTGATGAAGGACTGTTGAAACCAATGTGGTCCAGTGGTCCCATCCTACCAACCTCACTGGTGGATCTTCTGAACACAGGAGAGCACGAAGAGGAGGAGGAAGAGGAAGGAGAAGAAGAGTTTGACTCTGACGATTTCGATGAAAATGATGATGACTGACTCAGTGTAGAATCACTAATGCTAATGATGTTTATCTAAAACAAGCAAGAGAAGAGTGGTCACATTGAGTGCTAGGACTATTTTGACAGTTGTAATATTTAGAAAAATAAAACTTTGTGTTAACGTCTGTGTAGACGGACCTTAATATGAGTCTATTATTTCGTAAAACTGTGATTATTTTGTAAATAAAGCACTAATTAGCATACTAGTATACCATAGACACATGTAATCATGTTATGAATAGTTCTATCATGATCTATGCCCTTCAAAACATGGGTCTAGACACCTTCATTTTTCAATTATCTGCAATATTGGCTGAGATATGTCAAAAATCGTTTTTTTGATAATGGCAGCAGTAATTTGCATAAAAATGGTATGTGGGACATTTTCTCAGCTTGGGGCCATAGCTAGTCATTTTCTACACATTTTTTCCAATCTAGAAACACTGATTAGAAGTATATCTCCGGGAGGTGCAGGGGACCTAGTCTTCCTACTAGACTAAAACAGATCACAAAGACAGCCTTCTTTCACCTAAAAAACATCGCCCGTCTCCGCTCATCCCTCTCCTCCACGGCTGCAGAAACCCTCATCCACGCCTTCATCATCTCCCGTCTGGACTACTGCAATAGCCTCCTCTATGGTTCACCCTCAACAATCACCAATAAACTCCAATACATTCAGACCTCCGTTGCCCGTCTACTCACCCATTCCCGGACCCGTGACCACATCACCCCCGTCCTTTACAAGCTTCACTGGCTCCCCATCTCCCAGAGAATCCAGTACAAAATCCTCCTCTTGACCTACAAAACCCTCCATAACCTGGCCCCATCCTACCTGGCTGACCTCCTCTCCAGACACACTCCCACCCGCAACCTCTGCTCTGCTGGTACCAACCTCCTGACCCCCCCCCCCCCCCCATCCGGACCAAATTCAGATCCTGGGGGGACAGGGCCTTCTCCATCGCTGCTCCCACCCTCTGGAACTCACTACCTCACACCATCAGAGACTCCTCCTCACTCACCACATTCAAAACATCACTCAAGACCCACCTGTTCAGCACTGCATTCAACATTCAACCCACAGCATTTAACCCCTGACTATCAATTCTCCTTCTCCCTCCTTTTGCTTTAAATATTTTCCTATTGATTCTTGTTTTTTGCAATTGTTGTTTTCATGTTTTGTTATGCATTATGTTTTGCACTCTGTCAAAGCGCCTTTGGGCTTCATGAAAAGCGCTATACAAAATAAATGAATTATTGGCGCTGAGGAAGCGCCTCTAGCGAATGACTTCCACCCAGTGTAACGCTAATTCCTGTCACAGGAATTCTGAGATCATATAAGTGGGCGTGGCAGTTCCTGATTGGTTCGTGTTGGGGAACGCCTTCTCGCTGCCGACGTGACGTAAATTCGCGCACGCGCACTGGTGAAGCTTACTCGATCTTACTCGATCCCATATTACATGTACTTTCATTGCATACAAATTATACTTCCTCCTAGAAATTCCATGCCCGAACCTCAGCGCAATCCAAGAGGATTCACTTGTTAGGTTTACTCTCCATGAAATGGAGAGTAACGTATTATTACTGCTAGAGTTTTTCTTATTAGGTTTACTCTCCATGAAATGGAGAGTAACCTATTATTACTGCTAGAGTTTTTCTTATTATTATTATTATTCTTCCACCCTATTTTGCACCTCCGAAAACTTCATAATTAAGTTTCTCAGCAACCGCTGGTCGGATTGACAGGAAATTTTCATCAAATGATCGGCTAGGCTCGTAGAATTTTTGAATGCTAATGATGACGTCATAGGTCACGTGGTATGGGCGCTATCTTGTAAAACACCTTCAACTTTGCCCCTCTGTATCTCCAAAACGGCTCAATGGAAAAATTTGAGGAATGGCTCATTCTAAAGAACTCTGCAATGGGAACAAAAAACATGTGTATTGAGTATATCAAAAATGCTAACGTTAAGAGGTTAGAATTCGTTAAACACAGTTTTTCTCCCCCGAAAAAGAGATTTTTCCCCGAGATGCTTAGTTAAAAAAAACTCAGAATGCGAAAATTTTCGAAGTCATACGTCACATGGTTCGGCCGCCATCTTGTTTTCCGTGAAAAAACACAAAAAACCCTTTTTCTCCGCAACGGCTGAACGGATCGAGCCCAAACTTGGCATGCGTATTCGGATACCCATGACAAATAAAAAAGTCAGCGAGCACGACGTCATCCGACACGTGGTTTCAGAGTTATGACGTTTTCAAATCTCAAACTAGAAATGGAATCACCTCCATAATTTGTGGAGGTATTGAGTGGAAACTTTACACAAATGTTCCTCATGGGGGGATGTTTCATCGTTACTTGAGACGTTTTTTTAAGTCACATGGTTTGGCCGCAATAAATAATGGAAGTTAAATTTTAAAAAGCTTGTAACTCTTGAACCACTGCATGGATCGACTTGAATTTTTAATACAATCTAGCTCTCATCGGGTGGAACAAGTGTGCAAAATTTCAAGATGATGGGATGTACGGTCGCGAAGCTATAAGTCTTTATTGTTGAAAGAAGAAGAAACACACCAATTTGTCCCTGCCAGAACGTGCTCACGATAACGCGATCTCCCGCGGTCATTTCAACAACAAATGAAATTCCAATTGCAGAATTATCAATAGGTGGGGCATATTAACAAACGAATGAAACAGATTTGCTCCAATTCTGACTATTTTTAACTCGATCGCATTTCACTCAAAGTTATGAGCGCCTGAAGAAGAAGAAGAAGCGTTTAGCTTCTCAGATAAAATAAATAATTCTGTCTGCAATTTCAGGTTAATTTTCTTTTTAAAATGGCTTTTTCTGCAATCAGTGCATGGATTGACATGTGTGGATGTGTGTGTGGGTGTGGGTGTGGGGGGGGGGGGGGGGAGGGGTGTGTGGGTGTGGGTGTGGGGGGGGAGGGGTGTGTGTGTGTGTGTGTGTGTGTGGGGGGGTGTATGTGTGGAGGGGTGTTCGTGTGGGGGGAGGGGTGTGGGGGTGGAGGGATGTGTGTGTGTAGGTGGGGGGGGGGGGGGGGGGGGGGGGGGTTGGTGTGTGTGTGTGTGTGTGTGTTTGGGGGGAGGGGTGTGGGTGGGGGTAGGGGGGATGTGTGTGTGTGTGTGTGTGTGTGTGTGTGTGTGTGTGTGTGTGTGTGTGTGTGTGTGTGTGTGTGTGTGTGTGTGTGTGTGTGTGTGTGTTTGGGGTGGGGGGATGTATGTGTGTGTTTGTGTGTGTGTTAGGGATGGGGGGATATGTGTGTGTGTGTGTGTGTGTGTGTGTGTGTGTGTGTGTGTGTGTGTAGGTGGGGGGGGTTGGTGTGTGTGTGTGTAGGTGGGGGGGGGTTGGTGTGTGTGTGTGTGTGTGTGTGTGTGTTTAGATGGGGTGTGCGTATGGGGGGAGGGGTGTGGTGGGGGTAGGGGGGATGTGTGCGTGTGTTTGTGTGTGTTAGGGGTGGGGGGATTTGTGTGTGCATGTGTGTGTGTTGGGGTGGGGGGGGGGGGGGTGTAGAGATGTGTGCGTGTGTTTGTGTGTGTGTGTGTGTGTGTGTGTGTGTGTGTGTATGTGGGGAAGGGGGTGGTGTGGAAGGGGATGTGCGTTTGTGTGGATATGTGTGTGTGTGTGTGTGTTGGGGGTGGGGTGTGTTTGTGTATGTGGAGGGGGGGGGGGTTGGTGTGTGTGTGTGTGTGTGTGGAGGGGTGTGTGTGTGGGGGGAGGGGTGTGGGTGTGGGTGTGTGTGTGGATATGTGTGTTTGTGTGTGGGGTGTGTTTGTGTATGTGGAGGGGGGGGGGTTGGTGTGTGTGTGTGTGTGTGTGTGTGTGTGTGTGTGTGTGTGTGTGTGTGTGTTTGGGGGGAGGGTGTGGGTGGGGGTAGGGGGGATGTGTGTGTGTATGTGTGTGTGTGTGTGTGTGTGTGTGTTGGGGGTGGGGGGATGTATGCGTGTGTTTGTGTGTGTGTTAGGGGTGGGGGGATATGTGTGTGTGTGTGTGTGTGTGTGTGTGTGTGTGTGTGTGTGTGTGTGTGTGTAGGTGGGGGGGGGGTTGGTGTGTGTGTGTGTGTGTGTGTTTAGAGGGGTGTGCGTATGGGGGGAGGGGTGTGGTGGGGGTAGGGGGGATGTGTGTGTGTTTGTGTGTGTTAGGAGTGGGGGGATTTGTGTGTGCGTGTGTGTGTGTGTTGGGGTGGGGGGGGGGGGGTGTAGAGATGTGTGCGTGTGTTTGTGTGTGTGTGTGTGTGTATGTGGGGGAGGGGGTGGGGTGGAAGGGGATGTGCGTTTGTGTGGATATGTGTGGGTGTGTGGAGGGAGGGGTGTGGGGGTGTTTGTGTGTGGGTGTGTGTGTGGATATGTGTGTTTGTGTGTGGGTGTGGATATGTGTGTTTGTGTGTGGGTGTGGATGTGTGTGTTTGTGTGTGGGTGTGGATATGTGTGTGTGTGTGTGTGTGTGTGTGTGTGTGTGTGTGTGTGTGTGTGTGTGTGTGTGTGTGTAGGGGGGATGTGTGTGTGTGTGTGTGGGGGGAGGGATGTGTGTGTGTGTGTGGGGGGGGGAGGGATGTGTGTGTGTGGGTGTGTTTGTGTGTGTGTGTGTGGGTGTGTGTGTGTGTTTGGAAGGGTGTGCATGTGGGGGGAGGGGTGTGGGTGTGTGTGTGGGAGGGGGTAGAGGGGATGTGTGTGTGTGTGTGTGTGTGTGTGTGTGTGTGTGTGTGTGTGTGTGTGTGTGTGTGTCGGGGTTGTATCCAAGGGGGTTGTGTCAAAGCATGTCCAATGAAAGTGGGGTTGTATCACAAGTGGGGTTGTATCAAAAGTGGGGTTGTATCAACAGTGGGGTTGCATCAAAAGTGGGTGCGAGTAAACCGGTCATCACTGCCAGCAGTTTTAAAGTGGCAGTTCTAGTTATTATTATTATTCTTCCACCCTTTTTTGCACCTCCGAAAACTTCATAATTAAGTTCCTCAGCAACCGCTGGTCGGATTGACAGGAAATTTTCATCAAATGATCGGCTAGGCTCGTAGAATATTTGAATGCTAATGATGACGTCATAGGTCACGTGGTATGGGCGCCATCTTGTAAAACACCTTCAACTTTGCCCCTCTGTATCTCCGAAACGGCTCAATGGAAAAATTTGAGGAATGGCTCATTCTAAAGAACTCTGCAATGGGAACAAAAAACATGTGTATTGAGTATATCAAAAATTCTAACGTTAAGAGGTTAGAATTCGTCAAACACAGTTTTTCTCCCCCGAAAAAGAGATTTTTCCCCCAGATGCTTAGTTAAAAAAAACTCAGAATGCGAAAATTTTCGAAGTCATACGTCACATGGTTCGGCTGCCATCTTGTTTTCCGTGAAAAAACACAAAAAACCCTTTTTCTCCGCAACGGCTGAACGGATCGAGCCCAAACTTGGCATGCGTATTCGGATACCCATGACAAACAAAAAAGTCAGCGAGCACGACGTCATCCGACACGTGGTTTCATAGTTATGACGTTTTTAAATCTCAAACTAGAAATGGAATCACCTCCATAATTTGTGGAGGTATCGAGTGGAAACTTTACACAAATGTTCCTCATGGGGGGATGTTTCATCGTTACTTGAGACGTTTTTTTAAGTCACATGGTTTGGCCGCAATAAATAATGGAAGTTAAATTTTAAAAAGCTTGTAACTCTTGAACCACTGCATGGATCGACTTGAATTTTTAAGGCAATGTAGCTCTCATCAGATGGAACAAGTGTGCAAAATTTCAAGATGATTAGATGTACGGTCGCGAAGCTAAAGTCTTTATTGTTGAAAGAAGAAGAAACACACCATTTTGTCCTCCCAGGCCACATCTCCCAGTGCTCTTGCCATTTTAAGTTTTAATTTCCTTTAAAACACATTTTCTCTGCACTAATAGGGCCGATTGAGATAAAATTTTCACCATAGGAGGGAGTCAGTCTGTAGAATATTTTAATGGTAATTATGACGTCGCAGGTCACGTGGTTCGGCCGCCATCTTGTTTTTCGTGAAAACACGAAAACCCCTTTTTCTCTGCAACGGCTGAACAGATCGAGGCCAAACTTTGCATGCAGAATCGCATACCCCTGACGAACAAAAAAGTCAGCGAGCACGACATCATCCGACACATGGTTTCAGAGTTATGACGTTTTTAAGCATGAACCTTTAAAACCTAGCTCCTCCCTCATTTTTGATCCAATCGAGGAGAAAATTCACAGATCTGTTCAGCATGTCAGTCTACTATAATGTCATTTTAGAATTTGCGATAGGTCACGTGGTTTGGCAGATATCATTAATTAAACGAATTTTTTTTTTTAATGGATATCTCTTGAATCGCTTTATTGATCGACGTGAAACTTCATACTGTAGTAGAAGTCATGAAGAGTAACAAGTGTGCAAGATTTCAAGATGATTGGATGTACGGTCTGGAAACTAGAAGTTGTTATTGCCTGAAGAAGAAGAACCACAACACTTTTTTTTGACCAGGCCATGTGACATAACCACCTCACGAGCTAAGGGTAGCTCTAAATTAAATTGTCTTCTGATTTGACAGTCGCTAGAGGGTGTTAACATTCGAATGCAACAAATCTGGGCAAATTCTGATGAATTTTCGTAAAACTACACGATATTGTCATTTACATTGGAAAATAACATTGTAAAACTCTCCGCCGCCTCGGCTTATTTCTCGCTCTGAAGTTCATCCTGTCTTCAATTTTAAGGAGAAAGAGAGGTATCTGCAAGCAATGGTGACCTTTATTTTGTGGAAATCCGATTTACAATGACGAAGTTATCCAAAATCTAACATTTTAAATGGGTGGCATTTCCAAAGTGAAATCTTCCACAGGTAAAATATCCACACGTGCAGGCACACCTTACGGCGTCAATTTGGCTCCGATTTCAAATCGGATTTCGATTGTCGTATTGCCTCGGATGAGTTAACAAAATACCACAACAAATTTGGTGACAATCATGAAAAATTTGACCAAGTACGATCGACGGGATACTTCGTTCTACGCTGACATACGGCACGGGCCACGGATGACGTCATGCAACGGCAGGACGTTCTTCCACGGGTGGCAGATATCGTTAATTAAACGTAAATATTTTTTAAAATGGATGGGGTGGGGGGATGTGTGTGTGTTTGTGTGTGTGTGTATGGATGTGCGTGTGTGTGGATGTCTGTGTGTGTGTGTGTGGGTTGGGGGGGGGGGGGGATATGTGTGTATGTGGGGGGGGGGGAGGGGGGGAGGGGTTGGGGTGTGCGTGTGGAGGAGGGGGGTTGGATATGTGTGTGTGTGTGTGCGTGGGTTGGGGGGGGGGGGATATGTGTGTATGTGGGGGGGGGAGGGGGGGAGGGGTTGGGGTGTGCGTGTGGAGGAGGGGGGTTGGATATGTGTGTGTGTGTGTGCGTGGGTTGGGGGGGGGGGGGATATGTGTGTGTGTGTGGAGGGGTTGGGGTGTGCATGTGGAGGAGGGGGGGGATGGATATGTGTGTGTGTGTGTGTGTATGTGTGGAGGGTGTGTGTTTGTGTGTGTGTGTTGGGAGTGGGGTGGGGAGATGTGTGCATGTGTTTGTGTGTGTGTGTGTGTGTGTGTGTGGATGTGCGTGTGTGTGTGTGTGGGTGTGAGGGGGCGGGTGGATATGTGTGTGTGTAGAGGGGTGTATGTGTGGAGGGGTGTTCGTGTGGGGGGAGGGGTGTGGGGGTGTTTGTGTGTGTGCATGTGTGTTAGGGTTGGGGGGGGTGGGGGGATGTGTGCATGTGTTTGTGTGTGTGTTAGGGGTGGGGGATATGTGTGTGTGTGTGTGTTTGTGTGTGTTTGTGTGTGTGTGTTGGGGGTGGGGGGAATGTGTGCATGTGTGTGTGTTAGGGGTGGGGGGATATATGTGTGTGTGTGTGTGTGTGTGTGTGTGTTGGGGGTGGGGGTGGGAGGACGTGTGCATGTGTTTGTGTGTGTGTATGTGGGTGGGGGGTAGGGGGAATGTGTGTGTGTGTGGGGATGTGTGTGTGTGTGGGGATGTGTGTGTAGGGGGGGCATGGGGGTGTGTGTCGGGGGATGTGTGTGTGGGATGTGTCTTGGGGTTGGGGGAAGGGGGATGCGTGCTTGTCTGGATATGTGTGTGTGTGTGTGTGTGTGTGTGTGTGTGTGTGTGTGTGTGTGTGTGTGTGTGTGTGTGTGTGTGTGTGTGTGTTGGGGGTGGGGTGTGTGTGTGTGTGGATATGTGTGTGTGTGTGTGTTGGGGGTGGGGTGTGTGTGTGTGTGTGTGTAGGGGGGATGTGTATGTTTGTGGGGGTGGAGGGATGTGTGTGTGTAGGTGGGGGTAGGGGGGATGTGTGTGTGTGTGTGTGTGTGTGTGTGTGTGTGTGTGTGTGTGTGTGTGTGTGTGTGTGTGTAGGGGGGATGTGTGTGTGCGCGTGGGGGGAGGGGTGTGCGCGTGTTTGTGTGTGAGTGTGTGTGTGTCGGGGTTGTATCCAAGGGGGTTGTGTCAAAGCATGTCCAATGAAAGTGGGGTTGTATCACAAGTGGGGTTGTATCAAAAGTGGGGTTGTATCAACAGTGGGGTTGCATCAAAAGTGGGTGCGAGTAAACCGGTCATCACTGCCAGCAGTTTTAAAGTGGCAGTTCTAGTTATTATTATTATTATTATTATTATATTTTTAAAAAGCTGTCAAAATTCTCAGAGCATCGAATAAACATTTATTCATGTCAATGTGCTATTAAACCAATCTACCAGCAAATTAACTCGTTGATACCTTCAGAACTATTCAGTCAACCTCTCCCACCAACCAATGACATAATGTGCTAGAATCTGCCAATCATGGCTCGAGGAGCACTTAGACAGTCAATGTTCAGAGGAGTCGTGTCATGCAATTTCCTTTTTCCAAGCATGGTTTTGTCACACTAAGAATGACCAAACACAGAGGCAGTGCCTGAAGAAACCTCATGGGCCTGACACTGCACAGTATCGCTAGTTTGTGGTGTTGGAGAGTGCTGTATCGCTGGTACGTGGTGTCGGAGAGTGCGGTATCACTGGTATGTGGTGTCGGAGAGTGCTGTATCGCTGGTACATGGTGTCGAAGAGTGCGGTATCACTGGTATGTGGTGTCGGAGAGTGCTGTATCGCTGGTACGTGGTGTCGGAGAGTGCAGTATCACTGGTATGTGGTGTCGGAGAGTGCTGTATCGCTGGTACTTGGTGTCGGAGAGTGCAGTATCACTGGTATGTGGTGTCGGAGAGTGCTGTATTGTTGGTACGTGGTGTCGGAGAGTGCGGTATCACTGGTATGTGGTATCGGAGTGCTGTATCGCTGGTACGTGGTGTAGGAGAGTGCGGTATCACTGGTATGTGGTGTCGGAGAGTGCTGTATCGCTGGTATGTGGTGTTGAAGAGTGCGGTATCACTGGTATGTGGTGTCGGAGAGTGCTGTATCGCTGGTACGTGGTGTCGGAGAGTGTGATAAAGACGAGTTCGGCTTTATAGCAGACTTCCACCGTAAAACGTTCAGGTGAAAGAGGGACACAACAACCCAGTGGTACTACAGATGCCAGTGGATTCCCTTGAAAGCCATACCTTGTGACGATGTTGCTGAAGGAAACTGAGGCTGCAACGACACTTCAGCATTGCTCACAGGTGGGCTCTTCATGCTTTTAGCAGCCACAAACGATGAAGTGCATGTGGAATAGGAGGATTTGAAGTAGAAGCTGGAACTTGGTAATGAGCCACAACCTTTGAGGGCGTTTCCTGGCGTATTGGTCGAGCCAAGCCATGTGGCAGTTTGAAAAACAGCTGAGACCCTTTGGGACTTGACTTCCGTACGATTACATAAGAAGCTGTTCTCTTTTTGATGTTTAACTGAGGTTGTGCTGAAGTGAGTTTCCTTATTAACACAACTGGTATTACCCAAGGTCCCAGTCGATCCCGTTGAGTGGCATTGCACCTGCTTTCCGCTTTGGCAATTTCCGGTGCTGCCACCACTGGACACATTGCTAGCAGGCTGGAATTGAGTGTGCTCGTTTTGAGCATCCAAAGCTAGCCTCTCCGCTCGTTTTGCAAGGGCCTGTTGTCTGTTCCCCTCAATCCGACGTTGCTCCTCATCACTGAGTCCACTCATAGTAATGCAATGACATGTAGCACCTTGGAAGAGTCAGAAACAAGCATTTGGACAATGGCGAAGTGTGTGACGTTCAGAGAATAACCTCCTCAGTCTCCATCCAAGTGTCTCATTTTTTTTTTTTTAGAAGTCCAGCATCTGCAATAGAATGTACATCGGCAATGAGCTTTCTTCAAAATTTGTTTAAAAAAACAAAGGTAGTTAAAGAATCCACATGAGAATGACATTTAGAGGAGACCCGACATGGAAATATGCAGCTTCCTGCCCTAAGACTTTTGAAATTAAATTTTAACAACCATTTGTTAACAGGCAAAGATTTCATTCCGTCTCTCACATACTTTTCAAAAGCTCTCACCTCCACCAATCCATATATACAGTCACGTGAAGAAGTAAGTACAGCCCATGTAAAGTTTTGACTTTTTCAACATATTTCAACATACAGCTATTTGATCTTCATTTCAACAATATTGAGAGATAAAGGTGATATAATATAACAAATATCATGAAACATTTACATTTTGAAGTCCATTGTATAATTTAAATAAACATAAATGCAAATTTCGCATGTGGAAAAAGTAAGTACACCCTTGGCTCTCATAGGTGGTATTGCCCCCTTTGGCAGAAACAACCTCAAGTAGGCGTTTCTTATACCTGTCTACCAGTCTCTGACATCGACTGGGAGAAATTTTTGCCCACTTCTCCATGCAGAATTCTTTCAGCTGTGCGATGTTTGAGGGGTTTCTTGCATTCACAGCTCGTTTCAAATCCCCCCACAACATCTCGATGGGATTTAGATCCGGGCTTTGACTTGGCCATTCCAGAACCCTCCATTTCTTTCTTCTATATACTGTCATCCCTCGCTATATCGCGCTTCACTTTTCGCGGCTTCGGTACATCGCGGGTTTTTCTCGCTAGTATATGTAAAATTATATATCGGATTTTTCATTATATCGT
Organism: Myxine glutinosa; assembly: GCF_964187855.1. NCBI lineage: Eukaryota > Metazoa > Chordata > Myxini > Myxiniformes > Myxinidae > Myxine > Myxine glutinosa. The sequence continues at coordinate 34,412,014 of NC_136263.1, forward strand.
GGGATTCTGCGGCCTATAGGTATTTTTATTTTTCTAGATTTTAATTATTTTTGCGGTAAAATAAGCATTTTCTAGCCTACAAATTTAATAATAATATAAATAAAAATATAACACATTAATTAAAACCTATATTAAAAGAATATTACAGTAAATCGAAATAAAATACGCATTATAAATGAGTCGACAAAGAATTGCGCGTATGGAAAACCAAGCTTGGGTTGCTTGCGCTAGTTTGCCCAGATGATTTCGTACGCGGCACACTATTGGCAGATGGATGAGACGCGACCAATCAGAGCACGCTGTTCAGTATCCTGCGGTGTTGTGTTTTTGTGCATTTTGTGTAAAATTGTGAAGTTGTTTCAAGCCCTACGATGACGGGTAAACGTTCTGCGTCTTCTAAGGGTTCTGGCACTGAACCTAAGCGCCAGAGGAAGATGCTTAATATCGTAGAGAAGGTGAAACTCCTTGACATGTTAAAGGAAGGGAGAAGCTTTGCGGCTGTAGGCCGCCATTACGGGCTCAATGAATCTACGGTCCGGTACATTAAGAAGGACGAAAAGAATATAAGGGCGACGGCAGCAGTGTCCTTTAACCAGACAGCGAAAAGGGTGGTAACTTCACGCAATAAGGCCATTGTAAGGATGGAGTCTGCATTGGCCCTTTGGATCAGTGACTGCAGGTAGAAGAATATCCCACTGGATACCAACGTTATCCGTGAGAAGGCCAGGCAGCTTTACGCCAAGTTTGCTGAAGGCGCTGGCGACGACGACCCCGAATCCGAACCATCGACCGCATCTCCCACCAAACCAACCAAATTCAATGCCAGCAAGGGCTGGTTTGAAAAATTTCAAAAACGATTTAAGCGAAAGAGCGTGGTCCTGCATGGAGAAGCTGCTTCTGCTGATAAAGCCGCCGCCGAGGGGTACGTGAACGAGACGTTCAGGACGATCATCGAGGAAGGGGGTTATAAGCCTGAACAAGTTTTTAATATGGATGAGACAGCCTTATTTTGGAAACGGATGCCGTCTCGCACTTTCATCATGATCGAGGGAGCCAGAGCCCCTGGATTTAATGCCCACAAAGATCGGGTGACTTTAGTAATGTGTGGGAATGCTGCGGGCTTTATGATAAAGCCTGGTCTTATTTATAAGTCCAAAAACCCAAGGGTCCTCAAAAACAAAAATAAGAACCTGCTGCCAGTGTATTGGATGCACAACCAGAAGTCCTGGATTACGAAACTCCTCACATCGGATTGGTTCCACCAGTGCTTCATTCCCGAGGTCAAGCTTTATCTCGCAGAAAAAGGACTCGAGTTCAAAGTGCTGTTGCTCATGGATAATGCAGGTCACGCGCTCGACCTGTCGTACGATGGCGTACAAATAGAGTTCTTACCGCCAAACACCACATCGCTGATACAGCCCATGGATCAAGGCGTCATTCGCGCATTTAAGGCACTTTATATGCGAAACACCCTGCAGCACCTGGTCGAGGCTATGGACTCGGACGAAAACTTCTCGCTGAAGGCGTACTGGCGTGAGTACACCATTGCAACGTGTCTGCAAAATATTCAGATGGCCATAAAGGAGATGAAGACAGAAACTTTGAATGCCTGCTGGAAAAAATTGTGGCCAGAAGTAGTCCACGATTACGTGTACAAGGGTTTCTCTCCTGATGAAGTCCACCACTCTGCAGTAGATAAGGCAATGAAGCTGGCAAAATTACTAGGAGGAGATCGCTTCAACGATATGACTCCCGATGACGTTGAGGAGCTGCTCAAGACCCACTCAGATCCGTTAACGGACGAAGACCTGGCGGAGATGACGAAGTCAGCAAGTGAGGAAGAAGAAGAGGAAGAAGAGGGTCCAGGGGATGAAGAAGAAGAAGGCCTATCACTGGAACGCCTCGCAACCCTCGTGAGAATGGCAAAATAACTTAAGGAAAGGGCTGAAGAATGGGACCCCCAGATGATTCGTTCGTTGAAGTTCAGAAATGTAATCGACGGAGGCATTGAAGTCTATAAAAACCTCCTCTCCCAGAAGAAAAGGCAGCGCCAGCAACTGCCCATCACTATGTTCCTCACCCGAAAAAAGAAAGAAGACACGCCTACGTCTTCAGCACGAAAAGAAGTTCCGCACGACGACGAAGATACTGCACCACCTGACGAGGTGCCTGCTGAAGTGGCGCCTTCAGAAGAGCTGTAATGCTCTTCTTTGCTGTGCAGTACAGTAAAAACGATTATTGATATACTTACCCAGTATCTATTACAGTATTTTCAAATATACTGTACAGCTATATATACACGTACAAATATTTTTCTAATACGTAAGGATGGGTCTCAAAAGTGTGTTTAAGAGTGTAGAAAGGGTTTATAAGAGCGTGGGAAAGGTTTATAAGAGTATGGGGAGGGTTTTTAAAGGCTTAAAATATATAAAAATAATAAAATAAATATATGGTTTCTACTTCGCGGATTTTCACCTATCATGGGGGGTTCTGGAACGTAACACCCGCGATAAATGAGGGATGACTGTATAGTGTATATATATAATCGGGAGATTGAATAAGACGCGGACGTAGCTTCAGGACGGTCGATCTCTAATTCTCGACAAGCTTTCGGCCAACAAAGGTCTTCTTCTTAGTCTACAGAAACAACAGGCATGTATATCAGACAAGTATGTATAGTGATATGTGTGTAAGATGTGTGATATGTGTAGAAGATGCACACAAAAAGAAGAAGAGCCACGCTAAAGCTTACTCACCGTCCCCAAGTTCAGCGGAAGTGAAGTGCAGCTTACAGTTATCGTTCACGTTACAGTTTGTGCACATGCATATTCAAATGTATATATACATAGATACATGAACACACAATCATATATTCATGTACCATTTATATTCATATAATATATTTATATATTTATTTATATATTTATATGAATGACATATAAAGGTAGAATGAATGAATGAGTGAATGAGTGAATGAATGGGTTACGATTAATGATTTGATTGGGTTGATGTTGAAACATTCTTTAATTATCAAAATTTGTGCCATGAGGGATTTTTGTCCGAAGTTTATGTATCCAAAAGGACTCACGTTTCAAAATCGTGGTGTGTGATCGATTTGTAATTGATTCAATGGCAGAGATTTGAATGTCATTTATAGAGTGATCCGGTTGATTAAAATGTATCGTGTAAGGTAGAGATTTGCCCTGACTGGTGTGGAAGTTATTGATTTCTGACCGAGTGTTATTAAATCGTGTGTAGAGTGTATTCTCAGGTTTTCCAACATATTGTTTGGTGCACTTTTGGCAAGTGATTAGGTATATGACCCATGTAGATTTGCAGTTCATATAGGAGGTGATGGGGAATTTTTGTCCAATGCGAGAATGACAAAATTTGTTTCCTTTTAGTAAATGCTTGTGAATAATACATTTGTTTGCTGTGCATTTATAGAAGCCAGGGATCCTAGTTTCTTTGTTGTGGAGCTGTGCGTGGTAACCACCTACTCTCCCACCTCATCCCAATTGCCAAGTATTCTGAATAAGGCCCGTCATCTCCTCCATCAATCAGAAACACTCGGCACTACATTTCCTCAACCTCCGCTAACATCATTTCGATGTGCTCGGACACTCAGGTACCTTTTGGTAAAAGCAAAGCACCCACAACCCCACAACAAAGAAACCAGGATCCCTGGCTTTGAAAGAGCGGCAGAGCAGGATTTTAGGACCCGTGGGCTGATGCTGTCTGGTCCAGTTGCAGAATCAGAGTCGAGGTTTGACAAAAACTTCTCCACCTTGTCAGGAGAGAAGGACACAGAGTCCAGGAGCAGTTGCGTTCGACTGGGAAAGGTGGGAACAGAGAGAGATGGGTTTGGGACACAATATTTTGAGGCAAACACAGAGGTGAGGCATTCGGCTTTGTCACGTGTGGTGTCAACTGTGTAGCCATTTGAGGTAAGAGGGAACAAACACCAGAAACGGATTTGACCAGACGCCACCAGGATTTGGAGGAAGGAGACAGGTTTGAGAGTTCAATCTTGAGTGTGGAGAGATCGTGCTTCCTGGCACTCCTGAGGTTAGACACACACTTGTTCCGAGCTTGCTGGAAGGAACTGAGATTGCCTTCAGTTGGATTTGCCTTCCAAGAGGCAAAGGCAAGTTGTTTCAGGGCAACTGCCTCACCACAAGATTCCGTGTACCATGGACGGGAGGAAGGGTAAGACAACTGAAGACGAGATCGGATAAATCTGTGCATGAGAGAGAGCAGTTTGCTTTGGAAGAATTCCCAGGAAGAATTGATGTCAGAGGCAGTCGAGATGGGAGACCAGTCCAGATGATTGAAGGCTGCTTGCAGAGCGTGCCAGTCAGCCTGAGTGAAATTCCAGACTCGTCGGCGCTGAGGAGGCTCTCTGAGAATGGCCAGAGAGATGTCCACTTTAACAACCACATGATCAGAAGAACCGATTGGAGCAGAAGAAGAGCAGCAGACATTTGCAGGGAAGTTTGTCATAACCAAGTCCAGAAGTGAAGATACTCCATTGACTGCGATCCGGGTCAGGAAATTGACAGATTGTGTCAGTCCCAATGAGTCGCAGAAGTCCTTTGCTGAGGTGCCATGGCTGGTGAGAGAGGAACCCACACCCAGCCAGCTGGCATGATGACAGTTGAAGTCGCCACATATGAGGAAGAGAGAGTTTGGATGAGTTTGTAGAAGTTGATCCATGTTGTCTGACAGCGAAATGTAAATGGAGCCATCACTGTTTGGAGGACGGTACAGAACACATATAATAATAATAATAATACATTTATTTTATATAGCGCTTTTCAAGAAGCCCAAAGGCGCTTTGACAGAGTACAAAAAACAAGTGCAAAAAGACAAAAATCAATAGGTAAATAAATCAAAGCAAAAGGAAGGAGAAGGAGAAGAGATAGTCAGGGGTTAAATGCTGTGGGTTAAATGTTGAATGCAGTGTTGAACAGGTGGGTCTTGAGTGATGTTTTGAATGTGGTGAGTGAGGAGGAGTCTCTGATGGTGTGAGGTAGTGAGTTCCAGAGGGTGGGAGCAGTGATGGAGAAGGCCCTGTCCTCCCAGGATTTGAATTTGGTCCGCATGGGGAGGGGGGGGGGGGTCAGGAGGTTGGTACCAGCAGAGCGGAGGTTGCGGGTGGGAGTGTGTCTGGAGAGGTCAGTCAGTTAGGATGAGGCCAGGTTATGGAGGGCTTTCTAGGTCAAGAGGAGGATTTTGTACTGGATTCTCTGGGGGATGGGGAGCCAGTGAAGCTTATAAAGGACGGGGGTGATGTGGTCACAGGTCCGGGAATGGGTGAGTAGACGGGCAGCGGAGTTCTGAATGTATTGGAGTTTATTGGTGATTATTGAGGGTGAACCATAGAGGAGGCTGTTGCAGTAGTCCAGACGGGAGGTGATGAAGGCGTGGATGAGGGTTTCTGCAGCCGTGGAGGAGAGGGATGGATGGAGACGGGCGATGTTTTTCAGGTGAAAGAAGACTGTCTTTGTGATCTGTTTAGTGTATTTGGCGAAGGAGAGGGTTTGGTCAAAGATGATGCCAAGATTCCGGATGTGAGGGGAGGTGGATACTGGGAAACCGTCGATGTTGAGGGCAAAGTTATGGGTGGATTTGGTGAGCGTTTTTGGGTCAATGATGATTATTTCAGATTTATCATAGTTAAGTTTGAGGAAGTTGATTTGAAGCCAGGATTTTATTTCAGTGATGCAGTTTGTCAGGATAGAGTGGGTGTCGGTGGAGATGGACTTGGTGGAGATGAAAAGCTGGATGTCATCGGCGAAGCAGTGGAATTGGAGACCATGACGGCGGATTAAGTGACCAAGGGGGGACAGGTACAGGATGAAGAGGAGGGGGCCAAGAACTGAACCTTGGGGGACACCTTGGTGGAGGGGGGCAGTGGAGGATTTGCAGTTATTGGTGGAGATGAACTGGCGTCTGTCAGAGAGGTATGATTTGATCCAAGAGAGGGCAGTGCCGGTAATGTTAAAGGTGGTTTCAAGTCGGGAGAGGAGGATGGTGTGAATGATGGTGTCAAAGGCGGCGCTGAGGTCGAGGAGGATGAGAATGTTGAGGTTGCCGGCGTCAGAGGGGAGGAGAAGGTCGTTGGTGATTTTGAGGAGAGCAGTTTCAGTACTGTGGTTGGAGCGGAATCCGGATTGGAATGTTTCATACAGGTTATTGGCAGAGAGGTGATGTTTGAGTTGAGTGGCTACAGCGCGTTCCAAAACTTTTGACAGAAAGGGTAGGTTGGAGATGGGTCTGAAGTTGTTTAGGGTGTCAGGGTTTAGTCCAGGTTTTTCCAGAATGGGGGTAACAGCAGCAATTTTGAGGGATGGTGGGACGATGCCTGTAGACAGGGAGGAGTTTATTGTTGCAGTGATAAGTGGAGAGAGAGCAGGAAGGGAGGCCTTGACAAAGCTGGAGGGGATGGGGTCAAGAGTGCAGGTGGCAGTTTTCATTCCTATGAGGAGTTCAGAGAGGTCAGTAGGGGAGACTGGGGAGAACTGAGACAGAGGTTGGCAGGATAAGGGGGGGCAGGTGGTTTGAGGGGGAGCGGGTGCGGTGGTGGTCAAGCTGTTGTAGATGTTGTCAATTTTGCGTTGGAAGAAAGAAAGGAAGGAGATGCAGTTGTCTACTGTGAATGACTGGGTGGTGGTGTCCAGGGGGCGGAGGAGTTTGTTTATTGTCGTGAAGAGTGCTTTTGGGTTTCCGGAGCCAGAGTGGAAAATTTGAGAGTAGTAGGCGGAGCGGGCGTGGGAGAGGGCATCTTTGTAGTGTTGTAGGTGGTCCTTGTCGGCTTGGGAGTAAACTGTGAGACCTGTTTTATTGCGGAGTCTTTCAAGTTGGCGAGCACGAGTTTTCATCAGGCGGAGTTCAGGGGTAAACCAGGGAGCAGAATGGGTGAAAGAAACTGATTTGGTTTTTATAGGCGCAAGCTGGTCAAGGCAGGAGGAGGGAGTGTGGTTGTAGTAGTCAGTGAGGTCAGAAGGGGTGTGGAGGTCAACGAAGGGAGAAGTGGACATTTTTTCAGAGAGGGTGGATGAGAATGAGGTAGGTGGAAGAGCGTTTAGCTTACAGAAGTTGATAGTGCGATAATGCCTTGGTGCTGGGGTGGGGATGTTGATGGTCATAATGATGGCTAAGTGGTCAGAGAGGGTGAGGTCGGAGCCAGAGAGATGGTGCAAAATTAATCCAGTAGAGCAGACAAGGTCCAGAATGTGCCCACGGTTATGGGTAGGAAAGTTGACATGTTGAGTGAGGTTAAAGCAGGTGAGTAAATCAGTGAAGTCAGTGGTTATTGTGGAGTCAGTGGAGTCCATGTGGATATTGAATCACCGAGGAGGAGGATTGAGGGGGAGAGGGAACAGAGCTGGGTCAGAAAGTAGGAGAAGTCAGACAGGAATTATGGGTGTGGTTTGAGAGGGTGGTAGACGACAGCCATGACTGACTGCGTGTGACCAGAGAGTTTAAAAGCCAGGTGTTCAAATGATGGAGCAGATGAGATGGAAATGAGGCTGGTCTTGATGTCCTGTCGGTGTATTACGGCAATTCCACCACCTCGGCCCTCCGAGCGTGGTTTATTGATGTATGAATATCCATTGGGTGTAGTGAGGTTGAGTGAGAAGTAGTCCAGAGGTTGTTGCCAGGTTTCAGTGAGACAGAGAAAGTCCAGTTTATTATCCAGAATGTAGTCGTTCAGGATGAGGCTTTTGTTGTTGAGGGACCGGGTATTGAACAGGGTGAGCTTCATGTTTGTTTGTACGGTGGGGATGAACTCAGGTGATTTAGCCAGGGTTTGCAGACAGGAGGTGCGATCGTGTGCGTTGCTGTGACCAGGTGCGCTGGGATGATGAGTGGGAGTGCGCTGAGCCGACCAGAGTACGGGAATGAAGTGACCTGTTTGTAAGTAAACAAACTTACGACCAGAGCCTCTATGAATATATCTGGGTCGTCGCAGGAGTCCGTGGTATTTGATTGCAGTGATGCATGATGGGGTGGAGTAAGTGTTGAGCAGAAGTATGAACAAAATAATAATTTTGTTCATATGAACATGTGAACAAAATGTGGGAGTGGAGAGGAAGCCGTAGCCAGGGTACTCCTGGGGGTGGGGTGGAGAGAGGGCAGTGCAAGGAGAGTGAGGAAGAGAGTTTTTGATAAAGATAGCCACCCCACCACCAGGACGAGGCTCAGGTCTATCATACTGGAGGAGGGAGTAACCAGGAAGAGATATTAAGGAATCAGAGACATCTTCAAGGAGGAAAGTTTCTGTTAAGCAGATCAAGTCTGGATTGTCAGAAGCAACCTGAATGGAGAGATCAATCAGGTTTGAGCGAAGACCCCGGATGTTTGAGGTCCATACCGTTAATGAGGAGAGAGGGGGAGCATCGGGTGCAGGGCAGGGGAGGGGAGGGGTAGGTTCAGATGAAGGATGAGAGGGGGAGGTAGGGAGAGCAGTTGATCGTGTGTCAGAGATTACAGAAGAGTTACAAGAAAGGGAAGGATGAGGAGGACGAAAGGTTTGATGGTGATGGGATGAGGCACAGTGAGGGGTTGTTTGAGGGGGGCAGAGGAAAGTAGAAGGTTGGGGGAGGTGGAGGTATGAGATAGAAGGGAGATGAAGTGGGGAGGAGGCAGCTTTGAGGAGGTGGGAGGAGGGAGAATTTGGGAGGGATGGTTGGGGGGGAGATTTAAAGGGGAGGGGTTGGGGGGGTTGAATGGGAGGGGCAAGGGGGGAGTTTCGGAGGGGAAGGGCAAGGGGGGAGTTTAGGAGGGGAGGGGCAAGGGGGGAGATTTGGAGGGGAGGGGAAAGGGGGGAGATTTGGAGGGGAGGGTAAAGGGGGGAGATTTGGAGAGGTAGGGGCAAGGGGGGAGTTTTGGAGGGGAGGGGCAAGGGGGGAGTTTAGGAGGGGAGGGGCAAGGGGGGAGTTTAGGAGGGGAGGGGCAAGGGGGGAGATTTGGAGGGGAGGGGCAAGGGGGAGTTTAGAAAGTGGATGATTAATGAAAGACAAACATTTATAACAAATTGGGTTTATTGTGATTTTCAAGTTAGCGATCCGTTTAAGAACGATGGAGGAGGGGTGGAATGAATGAGAATTTAGAGCATGTAGTGAGAAAGAATTATAAGAGATTGAATATTTTAAAGCCAATATTGCCAATATTGCACACAGGACTCTCATTGTGGGCCAGGTTGAGTGGCAGCTTAAAGGCAGAATGAGCAGTCCTGCCACCTGTGAGCAAAGTTGCAGCAATTCCAGATGAGGCCACTGCCATAGTAATCTGCTGTAGTGAACGAACTTGTGCCAAAATTAAGTTGATCAAAAACGTTTTGCCTGTTCCACCAGGGGCATCAAGGAAAGCAATTCCACCCGAGTCAGATGTCAACAATTGTTTGATCCTTGCATGAGCTTCTTTTTGATCTGGAACCAAGAGTGGTTCATTTCGGTGGACATACTGTTGCAGCTGTTGAATGTCATAGGTGGTTGCCTAAAGCATCTCTCGACTGAGAGTTGCAGGTTCAGTTCGTACAGGAGCAGGCAGTCCACACTGTTGAAGATCCTTGCCAGCCATGGACTGTACAGTATTTTCAATGAGTACCAGTGCTTGGTTGTACATGGCAGAGGTAAACTGCAGATTTGGGTTTTTGATTCTTGTTGTGCTTGATACAGTATGTCTTTTGTCATGCTGTCTTGGTGATTATGCCAAAGTTGCTCAGGATTGGATGGTGAACAGTCACAGATAATGATAGCAAAGAGGCTCCTCATCTTGCTTGGAGAATGCGAGACTGCAGCCTCTTCCAAGGTACTGTTCCAGTGTGCATCATCTTCCAAGAGACCTATTCTCAGACAAGCTTCACGGTATGTTGCACAGACATATCCAGCAACTGTCTTGAAATCCTGGAATGAGGTTGGACCATGAATGTTGTGCAGGAGGAGTCTGAGATAAAAAGCACTCAGAGTTGCTGGGATGAACAGTGTAGACACGACCTAACACTTGACTGGATCTGATGTGAGGGTGTCCAGGGATTGTTGCACCTTGCTTTCTTGGCTGAAATGCCTTTTTCCCTTCTTGCCAGGTGTAATATCTGGGCACTTCACAGTAGAGAAGACTTCTAGCAAAGGAATCCTGTTTGCACAAATCAAAGAATACAGTTAGTTTGGTCCTAGGTGGCTGCTGGGCTCGCTGCAGCGCGGTTTCTTCTGTGAAGTAAACTCTTTCCCCATTTTCCAAATGGATCTCAAGATGCATAACACTGGGGTGGCGTTCATGAATGGGAAAGTTGAGAATACGCCACACAGCCTCATTACTGCTGATGTAACGACCCATCTGATATGCTGATACCTCATCATTTTTGGTTTCCTCTCTCTGCAGACCAAAGACTGCCTGATCAGTACCTTTGTTGACATACTTCAAGACATACTTGAGAGACTTGGCTGAGTAGCATACTTCAACATTGATGTGTGATTTGAAGATGCGTGAAAGGAGAGGGTTGAAGGGCACCACCCACTGATTGTCAATGACAATTTCTTGATGTTTCACTCTGAGAGTAGTGGTGAAGCCCCCATCACCTGGCTTTCTTCTTCTGTACAAAGGATATCCATCCTAATCTGTCTGAGTTTCTGTAAGAAGAGGTCTGCGGTATCGTTTTGTACATTTTCCCGCTTTCATGCAAGGAGAATGAGTGTTGATGTGACTACAGGGACCATGGAGCATGTGCTTCACCACTACTTCGTGCAATACTTTGTCCTCGGTAGGATTTGGAATCTCTGCACTGATGATATCATCGACCTGAGCTGAACGAATCTTATCCTTAAGCCAGACCAAAATTTGGATGTGTGGCAATCCACGCTTTTACCATTCAATGGAGTACATGTAACGTCTGCAATCTCCCAAAACAGCACCTTTTGTGATGAGATTCATAAGTGAAATAACCTTCTGGCGAAACACTCTGGCAAGAAGATCATGCCTGTCTTGGGCTGTCTGACCAAGCATAAGTTCTGCTGTGATCGCGGGCCATGTAGGATTGCAGGTAAAAGTGATAAACAGATCAGGTCTACCATAGTAGCGAACATGTCATGGCATTGCGGTTTTGAGTTTTGTACAATAAAGGTTAAATTTCCCCCTCATAGTTTAGTCACACAACAACATGTAGCGTCGCGATAGTTCAGTTATTTCTTAGTATGTGTGAGAATAGTCCTTTTCCTGTGTTAGTCTTGCGTTGAGTAGAATAATGAGAGTAGGTCCTCCATTGCCTCCATTGCCTTATACCGCCTCCATTGCCTTATGCCGCCTTATGCCTCCTTATGCTGACTTTGGCTTTTTGGCGCGAATTAACACGAGGCAAGCCTGGCAAATCGAGCAGGGACCGAATAAGGGCGGCAGAGAAGCTGACGGAAAGCGCGAGCCGCCAATCAGGGCTCAAAGGGAGTGGCTGCGGCAATGCGTCACAGGGTGTGGTTGGAACGTTCGAGAGGGCTCAAAATGGGGAATGAGGGATTAAAAAATGAATTGGGAAACCAAATTGGGGAATTGAGAAATGACATGGGAAGTCAAATTGGGGGATTAGAGAGCCAAGTAGGGGGCCAATTGGAGGGCATGGGTGGCCAAGCCGGAGAAATTAATGAGGGGTTGGCGAGGGACAAAGCCATGTATGAGGCAAAACAGATGGAGAGGGAGAGAGACCGCATGTCGGGCGGGAGGGGCACATCGGTACGCGACGAGGTAACGCGGCTAGAGGAGCACAGGTTGAGTGAGTTGGAGCAAAGCACAGTGACGTGGACGGGTGTAGAAATCGCGACCCGGGGTATGGGAAAGCCAACGGCGGCAGAATTAAAAGAAATTTTTTTAAGCGCACCGGCGGTCGTTGGGCTCGGAAGAGAAATCGAACCAATAGTGGAAATTGGGGCGGAAGAGACGGACATAGAAAAGCACTCGCGGGAGGAAGAAATGGAATGCATGCAAAGTCCGTATTCACATCATGATGTCGTGCTGCATAACCAAGTGGAAAGTTTGCAGGTGGTGGTGGAGCGAAGAGGAGGAAGCGCCGAGGTGAGCAGGAGTGTATATAACAGAAATGTATATGGTGCAAAAAGATTTTTCGCGCGCTGGGGTCCAGACGGCACCCGGGCGTTCGTGGAAGGTCCTTTGTGCGCTGTGTGAGTGGAAATGGCACGCGTGTAAGAAAAAAGTGTGCGTCGAAGAGTGAGTGTGTTACAGAGTGTGAAAGTGAGGGTGAATGCACATCGGAGTGTATGTGTGATGAATGTGATACAGAGAGTGAGTTGGTTGTGGCGAGTGTGCGAGAATGCACACCTGAGTTGGTTGTGGAGCGCGTGATTGGGTGTGCGACAGGGGATTGCACACCCGTGGGTAGGTGTGCGCTGAGTGGGTGTGCAACAGAGTGCACACCCACGAGTGGTACAGAGTACGTACCGGGAGAGTGTGCGCAAGACGGTGCGCGAGAGAGGTGCATTATGAAGTGTGTGATAACAGAGTGTGCGAGGAGAATGAATGCGCAAGAATGTGCGCGAGAGGAATGCATGGAATGCATGGAGTGTATAGAGACACCTGGATGTGTGAGTATAAAACGGGTAGCGTATGGATGTGAGCATGCTAGCCGAGCATCGACGTTGACCGGGACAGCCTTCAGGCCGACGTATAGCCGACGCGAGTTCTCGGGGCACGGTGCACTTTGTGTGCTGCGGGGGACGGCGGCTATCGTGGCCGCGTCGCTCCTGCATGGAGCGCCGTGCACGATTCTGGCCGGGCTCCGCCCTACACGGTCGGTGCCGCGTTTTGCCAGGCAAGGCGATCGGCCCGGTTCGAGGGGAAGGAGAAGGGGTCGGAGCGGCGCCCCCTTGTGGTGGCGGCGCTCCGGCCGGGCAAGGCTGGGCCATCGCGCTTGGGAGCGCAAGGCCCTGCGTTGGGATGGTGCTTGGAGCCTTGGCCCGACCAAACCTCCTCCCCTGAATCGTAAATGCCGGACGGACCCAACCAACAGGGGACTGACCATCCGCACGGATAGCCGGCTTTTCGAAGCCGAGCTGTGAGAATGCATTAACGCACCCGACGAGGCTCAGAGTAGTGAACGGATAGTGATAATGGCAAATGGTATCTGATGTGGAGGGATGGTAGACCGACCATACCTCACATCCATCTTTTGGGCAGAGGAGCTATAGTTTTATGGGGTGGCAGTGAAAACTAGCCCGGGAGGGTTAGGATAATGGATAGGAATCTCGAGAGATGACTATCGGTGACCAAGATTTAAGTAGTGACATTGTACAGGTATGGGGACGTAGAGTAGGGTAGTGGTTGATAATGACGTGGGATGTGCATAGTTTAATGGGATGACTGGGAAGCACGAGTCTTAGAAGGGCAATAGATAGCCAGATGATGCTGTGTGTATGAGCTTTAAGTTTTGGATGAAATGAGGAATTGAGAGGCAATGCTCGTGAATGCTGTGTGTGTGTGCAAAAAGTGTATTGAGCAGAGTATTGAGGATGTGTGTGAATGTGCATTGAGTGATTGGCTTGCATGGTGGCAAGGGAGAATGGTTGGATGGAATAGCTGGTCTGGAGTAAATGGAGTATGGAATGAATAGTGTGGAGTGAGTAATGTGGAATACGTGGAGTGGAGTGTATGGTGCAAAGGTGTGAATGGGGGAAGGATGGACCCCTTCACGAGTACCGGGTCGGGTAGTTTAAAAGTAGGTAGAGGGAGTAGGTAAATTGTGGTTGGATATTGACATCTGTGGTGTGAAAGTAGCAGAGTACTGCTTGGTTAGGTGCATGAGTGAAGTGGAATGGCTGGGCGTGTGGCCTGTTAGTAAGAATGGTTAAATGGGCACTCCGCCACTGGTAGTCTGTCAGCCAGGTGAGGCCGCAGATAGGCTCTGGGAGCCAGTTAGAGTTCAATGGGGCCCGAGGATCCAGAGAAGGACCCAGGTAGCCCGACGCCAGAGAGGGTGGTAGCGGGGTAAGGGAGCCAGAGGGCCTTCCCCAGGTTAGGTTAGTGAGGAGCAGGAACCTCGGGTGGCAACTGCAGTGGCGGAGGTGTGCAGGTGAGCGGAGCTGCTTTTGAGCCACATGACCCAGCCCTGAAATTGTGCGAGGGCACAGGTAGAAAAATCGGGGGAGTGAGACCCCAAATTTGGAGGCACCACAGTTTGGTCAATGGGAATTTGGTTTTTAGAACCACATAGAGTAAAGATGGCCAATGGATTGGCAGGGAAAACCCCGGGCCGTATAAAGTGTTAATGTCATCTTGAAAGATAGACAGGAGAAAGTCTCTTCGCACCATCCGCATCCACTCACCTAGGTGATAAGACTCCACGCCAGGTTTGTGCAGACATTTGGGAAAGAAAGATGCATCTCGACGTGGGTGAGACATTGTTCAATATTCCATCTCTTCCTCCTTAGGAGGGAATGATGATGAATTTGGCATTGGGGGAGATATGGGAAAGACAAGACTTAGAGACGGATTTGTAAATTGTGTAAATACGGGGTAGGGGCAAGGGTAAAGTAGGTGACATGGGGGGTGACGAACGCTAGGGACGAGCTTTCTCAGCTCGCTCTCCCGCGCCCTTCATGTTGCATTGCTTTGTATTGATGTGTACCCTTGCGCCCCTGCCCGCTGATCTGCTTGTCCTTCTTTCCCTACTCACGGAACATTGTTCTTTTGTGCCCGGGGGGGGGGGGGAGGGGGGTGAGGGGGGGAGTGTGCAGGTGACCACAGTTGTGCGCCCGCACCCTTGCTACCTCCGGCCTGCACTGATGCACCATATGGACCACACGTTCTGTGGCCTAGCACCACTCATGGACCACATGTTCTGTGGCCTGGCACCTCTGCTGGGACCGACCATTGTTGCCAGCGGTATCTGGTTGCGGACCTCTGTGTTCAAGGTGGCACCCATGCCCAGAGGTGGACCACCGGAGTTGGCCCTGCTGGCCAAATCAATAATAAAAAGCAGACACGGTGTGTGCCCTTTTATCATAGATAACATCAAGCAAGAAGGCAACCAGAAACATCGGCCCAGCAGAGAAGAAGAAGACATCATCATTGCTTATTATTTTAAAATGTGTGTTTTGTTCATTTTTCTTAATGGTGCTTTTTGGTGCTTTTGGTGCATTTCTTCATTATGGTGAATATTGGTACATATGGTATGGTGTATATGGTGCAGTGCATGGCAATGGCATGTCTCCTTTTCAAAAGTTCTTCTCTTCCCACAAAAGACAGGTCCTGGGTGACAGTTTGTAAATAATTAGTGTTTTTGTAAATAATGCTCCCCATCGGCTAAATGTGTAGTTTCGAAATAATTCTGCAATTCGGTTAGTCTGTGGGCATGAGTCAGTTAGGTAGGATGCAACGCAGCAGGTGGGACATATTTAGTGTTAAAACTGTCGCACGCAGGATGAGGTTAAAAGTAGAGGGTAACCACACCTAAGTGTCACACTAAGTTAAAGTTGTTTTGGCCTGGGACGGGGACTGAAGGAAAGGAGGGTGCAGTGTTGCTGTTTTGAGAACCCCTCACTTTGTAAATATTCCATCATTTAAAAGGTTCAAGGTCGCACCCGCAGTTAGTTCATATGCAACACGTAGGACACCATAGGAACTTTA
>NC_136263.1:34437646-34455146 GCF_964187855.1 Myxine glutinosa
TACAACCATCGACACCTGTTCTTCTTCACCTGTCGTTGCACACCTGTGCAATCATACCTGGTGCCACCTGCACCCTCCTCCTCTTCCTGGACCAGTTGGTCAACACAACACACAATCACCACTACTCCCTCATACACTGCTCCACACACCTGTTCAGTTGCACACCTGTGCAATCACACCTGTTCAATCACACCTGTTCAATCACACCTGTTCAATCCTCACACACACGGCATCATCTCAGCTAACTACTCCCCTCTGAAACTTGCGCTTCCCAGTCGTCCCTTTAAACTATTGCGCTCCCTCGTCATTATCATCCATACTAATCTACCTGCGTCCCCACTACAGGTATCAGTCACTAACTAAACTTAACGTTACCTACTGTCATCTTCTAGGGCCCTATCGATATCCTAACCCACCCGGGCTAGTTTGTCATAGCCACCCCATAAACTATTGCTCCTTTGCCCCACCTGTGAGGGATGGTGGATTTCCCATCCCACCACATCGGGGGTCTCTCACTACCAATTTCGCTCGTCCAAATCCAACAATTCAAAAATTTTCCATTTACTGCCAATTCTATTCACTTTGCTAAATTTCGTTTTAAATCACTATCACTATCACCATCACCCGTCTACTTATTACATCCTCTCGGTGCGCCAATTCACATCTACAGCCCGGCTTCGTACAGCCGAGCACTGAACGCGGATTCTTTTGTGCTGGCGGCTGGATGCGTCCCGCATTCGGGGCAGGGGCGGGGCTTACCCGGGCCGAGATCCCACGCATCACCTCGGCGTGGAGCCATCCAATGTCCCGATCTCGACCTGCCGGCACGTCTCAACAAAACGTGGTCGCCATAGCGACCCTTCCTATCCAGCCGCCCGCTCCGCCTAGTGGAGCCCGGCCGCGGCCGTTCAAAGCGAGGCCCAGCACGCACCGAGGGCCCGATTCGGCTATAAGTCGTTCTAAACTCTACCCCGTCTAACGTCGATGCTTCACCTGGACGCTTACACCCCGCAGCCCGTTCCTTGCTCACACATCCAGCTGTGCCCATGCTCCTCGTACCTTTCCTTACACACCCAGGTACACCCATTCCACTCACAGCCTTGGTCACACACCTGACCACCGAACACTTTGGCACACATTCGTTGCTCGCACACCTCACCAATACACCGCTTCGTGCCCCCTCCTCGGTCACCTCCTCTGTGACTATCACAGGTGTGCCCTGGTTCGCACACCCAACCACGTGCCTCACCACCAACTCCAGCGTGCATTCCCACTCACGCTCTACCATTCCAGGTGTGCATCCTTCCATCCCAGGTGTACATCCTCGCTCACCTGTCACAACCAACTCACTCTCCTTGTCACTCTCAATACTCTCACCTCCATTCTTGACAGCGCACTCACCCTTACTCTTGACAGCGCACTCTTTCCTCGTGCACCTGTCCGTCACACACCTTTCTCGCGCACACTCTCCCGTTACACCCTCTGTAACACTCACCACAGGTGTACACTCTCTCGTTACTTCCTCCGTAACACTCACCACAGGTGTACACTCTCTCGTTACTTCCTCCTTAACACTCACCACAGGTGTACACTCTCTCGTTACTTCCTCCTTAACACTCACCACACCGCGCTTCCATGTACCCCCTCGCACACGCGCTTCGACCGGCTCACTCCTGACGGCACACTCACTCCTCGGCGTGCACTTTTTCCTCACACACCCCATGGTCGGACATTCTCGCACACCTCTTTTTTCGCACACCTGACCTGTCACACACTTCACCAACGGCCTTTCACGAACACCCGGATCCAAACCAATCCCCAAGCCGACTGAAGCTTTCCTCACATCATATACCGTGCCACTCACCTCCGTACTTCGTCTCCGCACCTCCTCTGCCACCTGCAAACTTTTTATTTGGTTAGTGAGCATCACATCATGATTTGAACACAGACCTTGTACATATTCCATTACCTCCTCCTGGATTTCTCTCTTAGTTTCTGTCCGTCCCTTCTTAATTTCACTCACCTCTTCTTCCACTTCCTCTAGTTTTTCCTTTACCTCCTTCATCTCCCGGTGCGCCCCCTCTATTTCTTCCTCTAACGCCACCTTAACCGTTTCGATGTGCGTCCTCACCTCTCGGTCCTTTGTCTCCATTATCTCTGTCACCTCCTCCACCCTCATTGTCAGTTCCTCCCGTACCATCTGACATTGCCTCTGCGTCGCTATTAGTTCGTTTTTAATTTCTTTTTGTGTCGCCTTTAACCCTCCTAGTACCGCAGTGTTCTTTTGAACCTGCTCCACTAACTTAGTTTGTCCCTCTGTCAGCTGCTCCACCTCCTCCGTCAGATCTTCTATTCCCCCTTGTAACTTAGCCGTATTATTTCTCACCTCTTTCTCTATACGCTTTTCGCCTCGCTTTACCTCCTCGCGTAGCCCCGAGACCTCCTCACTCACCCCTCGTCGTATTTCCTCCATCTGGTTCCCCATCTGTTCGATTTCCCGAGCGGATTGTTCCCCTATTTCCCGCAATTTGTCCTCCATCCTATTTTCCAACCCCATTAACCCATTTTTCACCCCCTCTAACTGATTCTCCTGGGCAGCCATTCTGTTTTCCACCCCCGTTAACCCTTTTTGCATCCCTTCCATTTGATTCTCTTGAGCGGCCATTCTGTTTTCTACCCCCATTAACCCATTTCTCACCTCTTTTATCCCATTGTCTAACCCCTCAAAATTTTTGTCTACCTTCTCACCAGTACCCCTCGCTTCGTCCGTCATTACCCACAATTGCTCACCCTGAGCATCCATCCGGTTCCCCATTACCCCCAATTGGCCCCCCATACTATCCATTTTTGCATTCAGTTGGGTCAAGAATAATCTGAGGTCAAACCCGGTTTGCCCAGCGTCCCCAGCCGCCACCGCGGGCTTGCCCTCCGCGGCGCCGCTATTTTGGGACTCTTCAACCACGTGCGCGAGCGCGCCATTTTGTGCGTCTGATACTCCCTCAACCACATTGCCATTTTTCTCCTCCCTTTCCTCCACATACATTTCCCCGAGGTCCTGGGTCGATTCCACCCTGTCTATCTCTCCCACCGACATCCGATCGCCTTGATTGTCCATGGCGCGATCTCAAAATTCGGGTTTTGCTTTATCAAACAAAATAAATTTCGCCGTTATAATTTCGTCGAGCGCAGTAAACGCGCTCCGGATCGATTCTACTACAAATTTGGGCCTAATAACGCGTGGGAAACGCGCTCCGAATCGATTCTACTACAAATTTGGGCCTAATAAATTTAGTCCCGGGTTCGAATTCCACTCCTCGACACCAAATGTTACAGACGCGGCCTTTAGATGTTATATTGACCGAGCGGTGGTGTATTTAACCACGTCCGAACAGTTACTCCCCGATTAAAACCCGATTCCACCCGACGTTGACCAGATCGCCCCACAGATATTCAATCGGGAAATCTCTAAAGCGACCGAAAGAGAAGGAAAAAGAAGAAGAAGAAGAATACGGAGGAAGAACAGGTTTTATTATACACACACAAGCAATGGATGGAAGAAGCAGTAACACAGCGAATCCTTAACTTACACTATTCATTTTTACTTAGCCCCAAGACAAACGAACAGGACAGGACGTTCACACTTACTCAGGGGATAATTGCAGGCAGGTAAGGCTTGAGATGGATCGCTTGGTCGGGAGCGCGCAGTTCGCAATCCCTCGCGGTTTTGGCGGGAAACCCTCCGTCGTGTATTCACCGCGGTAGACGTCCCGCGCTGGTTCGGCACACCTGCTCCCCTTCGTGGGGCGGGGCCGTCTCCCTCCTTTCAGCGCGTCTCTCCAAAGCTGGTCTCCTTGCCGAGTACCTCTCCTCTTTGGCTTGGAGCGTTTCGCATCTCACCGCCTCTCTTTGGTGCAGCCTCGTTGCTCCTCTCCCAGGGTCATCTCCAGCTCATCTCCAGTCATCTCTCATCTCTTCTCCAGTCATCTCTCATCTGGTAAAGCAGTCCCTTGCAGTCGCTTTTATCACCTCGAGCGAAATCAAGCCGCCGACTCCGAGGGCACGCCTACCGGGTCACTCACCGCGGTGTTGATTGGCTGTTAGGGCTGGTTCACTCCTTCCCTCTTACGACGAGGTGGAGACACGCCTTTCTTCCCCAACCTTACCTCGTGGCCAATGGTGGTTTGAAGAAAACCGGCCAAAATGCGGAAGGCAATTGGAAGGGAGGTTTTGGGGAAATTGGAAGGGCCTACGCTTATTTTGTTTGATACAATGCAAAGTCAATCTAGTGGGAAAACACATACTTAGCCTACATGGAATAAGGAAATACACTATTTAAAAGATATATCGTGACCTGCGTGTATACTTCATGCAATTAACTAGGACGCTGACTGCGACCATTATTTACATTACAGGGTGGTACCGTACGTTTGTAACGTTCACATTGTAACGTTTCCATTGTAACGTTTTCACATTCATTACACTTCCTCCAAAATTGTTACACTTCTCAAATTCGTTACACACTTCTCAAATTCGTTACACACTTCTCAAAATCGTTACAATACATACATACATATATATATATATACATACATATATATATATATACATATATATATATATACATACATATATATATATATACATATATATATATATATATATATATATATATATATATATATATATATATATATATATATATATATATTGTTACTGATCGCGGTTTAGATGTTATGATGACCGAGCGGTGGTATTGCCGCGACCGTTACAGGATCCCTGACTCACCCGATTCACCCAGAACTTTGGCCGTATCGCACCACAGCTGCCCAATCTGGGAAAAGACTGAAACGACGAAATGCAATAGGAAAAGGAATAAAACGAGAAGACGGACAGAAGAGTAATTGGATTTATTATTTACACACGCAAAAAGGAGCAATCAAGGTTTATTTACAACACATAAGACGCAGGTGACACAGTGCAAATACTAGCTTATAGTTATACAGACTTAACTTATTCCCAGGACAGAACAAACAAAGACACTGACTCACGCGGGGAATTGCAGAGTGGATTGCTGGCAGGAGGTGTGTGGCTGGAGGGGGGAAACGGCACGGAGCTGGCTGGAGCTTGATCCCGCACGGGACGTCGGCTGGACCTCGACGGCCGCTGATGCCACCGGGCCTGTCGTGTGCGCGGGATCACGGGTCGGAGCTGCTTGGTGGAGCCGATGCGCTGGTGGGGGGGTCTGGCGTGACGGGTTCTCTCCTCCTTACGCGCTGTTGCTCTGATGACCCACGCTCTTTTTCGTCCCTCCTTGTCTCAACTCAAAGTGCATCTCCTCCGGGAACACCCCCGCCGTGGGTTATATAGGCCCCGCCCCTCAACCTTTGCGAACCTCCCCCAAACGTTCTCTCCCCGCCCTCTCAAGCCAAACCCCTTGTTCATGGTTGGTCGAGTGGGGCTGGATCACTCCTCCTCTCTCTGACGAGGTGGGGACCCGCCTTTCTCCCCCAACCCTGCCTCGTGGTCAATGGCGGATGAAGGCAAAACCGCCCAACATGCAGTTGGCAATGCGAATTGCAATTGACGGAAAGGGGGGGGAATGGAAGTGTTGGGAGTGGGAATGAAGGGAATCTATCTCTTTCACTGGTGCAATGGAGTATTTCAATTTCAATTAATGGGAGACACAGCCTTACTCTAAAAACACATAATAAGAGATAACTATCAAACAGCGTTTGCTCTTTCACGAGCCTCGATCTTGTATACAAAAAAAAAAAAAAAAAAAAAAAAAAAACAGAGGTATTCTATTATTTGGCTGACGTGTATGCTTGTGGACTAATTATGGGATGCCCTTTCACCTTTACACAGCTCCGGAGGGTAGGGGGGCGCAGAATAAACAATAATAATAATCATACAGCACACAATCAAAAAAATACAGTCCTCATCTCCGCAACAATATATATATATATATATATATATATATATATATATACATATACATATATATATATATATATATACATATATATATATATATATATATATATATATATACACAGTGATCCCTCGTTTATCGCGGGGGTTACGTTCCAGAACCCCCCGCGATAGACGAAAATCCGCGAAGTAGCGACTATATTTTTATTTTATTATTTATATATATTGTTGCGGCTCTGAGGATGGTATTTTTTTTGATTGTGTAACATTGTTGATTATGGCCCCTCCTGCCTCCGGAGTTGTGTAAAGGTAAAAAGGGCGTCCCGGTAGTTAATTCCATGAAACACCACATTGAAGGACACGATAAAACCCTTGTTCAGTAGCTTATATCTTATTATGTGTTTTAGGGTAAGGCCTTGTCTTCCATTATAATAATACTCCATTGCACCGAATCAATTAAGAATAGCTCCCCTTCAATAATTCCATTTCCCAGCCAAACTCTCCATCTGTGGGTAAAGCAGTTCACAAGCGTGGGGTGCACGCCCTCTCATTTTGCTGCGATAGTGAATATGTGCTCCGTGCTCTGTTTGAACAGGAGGGGCGGGGTCGCCAGGGAGAGGCAAGCCCAGGGCGTGCCACAAAGGGCGGGGCTGTTCAGCCCCATGCCCAAATAAGGAAACAAGCCCGTGGCTCGCCACGAGGGGCGTGCCGTCGGCACCATGCCCAAATAAGGAGACAAGCCCGTGGGATTACCATACAAGGTCACGAAACAGAGCACGGGGGGGAGGGTGGTACCGAAACCGAAGAGGGCGTGTCAGACCGCGCTGAAGGTTTGGCGAGAAGGGTGCGACGATCGCTGGGACAAGCGACACGAGGGAGATCGCAGATGAGCTGAGAAAGGAGAGGAGCTTTTACACGAGAGTCGCAAACAGGGTCCAAGAGAGAGCTGGGTTGTGAGGTCCAAGAGAGTTGAGAGTTGCACCGTTGTTGCGTGCGAGATACGAAAAGCCTTTGACAAAGAGCCGCTTCAACCAGCCCCGTTTCAACCAGCCGAGTGACCCTGCCGGCGTGCGCTGTAAAGCCGAATACAAGGAGCTGCCGGCGTGCGCTGTAAAGCCGAATACAAGGAGCTGCCGGCTCCCCGCTTCGCGCCCGGAGTGGACCCGCTCGCTGTGCCCTGTGATCCCACCTGCTCATCCCTCCAAACGATTCCTACCCTTCCATCCATTTGCGTACGTGAGTTTGTTTTGTTCGTGCTGTCCTGGGTAGGTAATTAAGTCCGTATAAGCTAGTAATTTTCACTGTGTCACCTGCGTTTTCATGTCCCCTGTAAATAATCGTGACTGCTCTTTTTGCTTATGTGTGTGTAAATAATAAACCCCGTTACTCTTCTGTACGTCTTCTTCTTCTTCCTCTTTGCATTCGTCGTCTTAGTCTTTTCCACATTGAATATCTGTGGCGCGATACGGCCAACGTTTGGGTGAATCGGGTTTAGTCGGGGAACAACTGTTCGGCCGCGGTGCCTTCGCTCGGCAAACAACATCCTTATCCGCGGACCGTAACAATATTTTAAAGCTTTATGACCCTCCCCACACTCTTATTAACCTTTCCCACACTCTTATTAACCTTTCCCATACTCTTATAAACACTTCCTATACTCTTAAACACTTTTTACACTCTTAAACATACGTAATTTTAACAACATATAAAATTCTAATGGGTACTCACCATTGAAGATACTGTAGCGACCCATGGATCCCCCAAGCAAGACCAGCATCAGAATCTCCTTGCTCCAGCCGGTGACGTCACCGGCGGGGATCCGCGGTGCAAGAGTGGCTGGTCACGTGACCACCAAAGCGTGCCGCGCGTGCGGGTATATTCAGCTACACCTGTTGATCACGTGACCACCGAAGCACGCCACGCTTGAGAGGCGTGGCTTTCGGTTTCGGTTTCTGGTTGTGCTTTATAATGCAGCCCGATAAACGGGCTTTTCAGTGTTCCCGAGTTGGTTTTGAGAATAAATATCTTCTCGGACGAGTTTGTGTCTTGCCCGTCATTTCGTCCGTATCAAGCAAGAGCCCCGGCTCTTCAATACTACAACTTGCGTGATGAAGATGATGATGAATTAGCTGTGCAGTACTGATGACGATGAAGGTGATGACGATGAAGGTGATGACGATGATGAATGTACTGCACAGCCAGAAAGAGCATTACAGTTACCCATTACGTGGGTAACTGGCGCAAGTGGAAGCTGCCGCATCTGCGTTTTCCATACGCACGACTCTTTGTCTCTCCTTCTACCGTACACTATGTACAGTATTTTATTTCTTGTAATATGTTTTAATTACTGTATTTTTCTTATTTTTTTACGTTTTTTATTTTAGGCTAGAAAATGCTTATTTTACCACAAAAATATTTAAAATAATAGTATATAAAAATACATTTATACCGCAAAATCCCACGATATAGCGAAAAATCCGCGATATAATTTTACATATACGAGCGAGAAAAACCCGCGATGTACCGAAGCCGTGAAAAGTGAACCGCGATATAGCGAGGGACGACTGTATATATATATATTGTTACGGACCGCGGATAAGATGTTAATTTGCCGAGCGGATGGCGCCACGGCCCGAACCGTTTTTACAATGACTAGACCCGATTCTGAACGTTGGCCAAATCGTGCCACAGATATTCAATTTGGAAAAGACAAAGGTGATGCGGATGTGAAGAAGAAGAAGAAGAAGAAGAAGACAAAAAGGGTTTGAAATACGAATATAATTTATTACTATTTACAGGACCAATGAAACCAAGGAAGAAGGAAAGATAATAAAATAAAGACAGAAAGAGGTACGGACCAGAAGGACACAGTGAAATGCTAGCTTATCTACACAGGCTTAACTTATACCCTGGACAGAACAAACAAAAGACGGACTCACACGAATGGGGAAATTGCAGGCAGGAATGGAAGGACTGGAAGGAGAGGAACGCTCCGCTCGAACCGGAGCACGGTCGGCCCGGGAGTCAGCAGCCGCCGCCCTTCCTCGATCGGTACGTCCAGCAGCCGCCGTCAACGCCCTAGCCGCGGTCGTGCAGGCTGCCACGATACGTGCACCCTGGCGGGGTCAAAGCTGCTGGTGGAGCCAAAACTGCTGGTGGAGCCAAACTGCTGGTGGAGCCAAACTGCTGGTGGAGCCAAACTGCTGGTGGAGCCAAACTGCTGGTGGAGCCAAACTGCTGGTGGAGCCAAACTGCTGGTGGGGCGCAACTCTTTCTTTGCACTTCGCACTTCGCACTTGCTCTTCTGCCGTATCTCTGACTCTCCTTTCAGCGATCCTTGGTGCAACTCTTCCTTTGCACTTCTCTTGGCCTCCTTCTCATCACTCACTCCCAAGGCTTCCGCGTGCGCTTTTTATAACCCCGCCGGCGATCAAGCCGCCGGCCTCCAGGACACGCCCATCGGTGAGCTCGCCTCGGCCCTGATTGGTCGGCACGGGCCCTCTGGCTCCACCCTTGATGACGATGGGCGGGCACGCCCAGGATTCGGCAGCTCCTCCTCCTTCTTCTCCAAGCCTACCTCGTGGCTCATGGAGTCGCGGTGAATGCAGTTGGCAATTGAGGCTTTATTAATTGAAAATGAAAGGGGATCTATCTATTTGAATTCGGTGCAATGGAGTGTCAATTAATGGAAGACACGGCCTTAACCTGCATAGAATAAGGAAATAAACTACCAACAAGGAGGAAATCTATTATTGGCTACGTGGGTGCTTGTGAAATAACTACGGGCACGACCTTTGACCTTTATACAACAACAAATGGAGGAAGGAGGGTCCACAATAAAACAATAAAAAAACACAATCCTCATATCTACAACACTGCACCCTCCTCCTCTTAGGCACGTCCCGGGCCTATTACCTTTACGTTTAGTGTGGCACGTAGGTGTAGTTCCCTCTACATTTAACCTGACCCTGAGTGTGACAGTTTTAAAACATAAATAAATATGTCCCGCTGCTCCATTGCACCCTGCCTAACAGATTCACGCCCACAGCTAACCGAATTGCGGAATGGTCTTCAAACTATACATTTACGGTGGGGGCGCATTATTTACAATGACTACTTTATTTACAAAACGCAACCCAGGACCTGTGATCGTTCTTTTAGGGGGGGGAGACAGTCTGCTCTGCATCGACGCACCATGAAGCACCCAAAAAACGCACCAATACACCCTCAAGCACCAATCGGTGCACAGTCATCAGCTAGACTACGGATTTTTATGTTAAGAAAATAGGCCTTTTATGTTTTGAAAAGCGGCTTTTTTTTTTTAATGTGAAAAAATCCCGAAATATTTTTTTCCCCCGTTTTATTCATTTTTTATTATTACCAAGTTTTTCAGAAATCAGTCAAAAAAAGAACAAAAAATGGTAAGCTTTTTCCTGCACAACATTAAGCACTCTGGGCTAGTAAACAGGTAAAAAATGACGTTCAGGTACCTTTATTGCAACCGCATTGTTTGATAAGTAGAGGACTAGAAGAAATTGACAAGACCCTTTTAGGAACGGTTAAAGTAGGTGTTTGAAATCATTATCTTGGTAATGTTCTCCTTGGTGAGGCGGTGTCGGCGGTTGGTGAGGACGTTTCTGTAGATGGAGAAGGACCTTTCCACGTCGACGCTGACGATGGAGCAGTACCTCAAGAGGGGGATGTCAGCAAGCTTGACTCCAGCCGGCACACCAACCTCAGATCCGTGCTGATCTCCATCCAGGATCAAAGCCACTGTCCTCAGCACACCAATGTCAGGATTGCGCTGCAGCACCGCCTTGAACTTGGTGAGCAGGATCTCCTTACGGCAGCCTCGGATCTTTTCGAGCTCCTCCTTGGCCTGATCAAGGAGCTGGAAGGCCTTGGACAGCTCCATGCCGGCCTCCTCCAGCTGCTTAAGGATCTTCGGGATGAATGACATGTGGGCATTTAAGAGGACCAAACTGAGCTTGATGTCCGCCTTTCCGAACAGGTCCTTGGCACTCCGGATTGCCATCGCGTCGTCATCGTTCAGCTGGTCCACAATGTCCTTGACGGCCTCGAAGTGCTCGGCGTAAAACACCGCGGCGTCGATCCACGTCCCCCACCGAGTCAGAATGGGCTCCGGGGGGAGAGAAAGATTGGGCTGCTGCTCCTTCCAAAAGACAACACGCGACGGGGCTTTGACTGCCACGATGAAGAAGGTGTTCATCAGGTCGTTGACGTCCTTGAACATTTCTCGGACTGTCTCGCAGACACGGTGGAGCGCGTGGGCAACGCAAGTCACATGCAGCAAGTCCGGGAAGAGTTCCTTCAGGGCATGGCCGGCCTTGATCATATAGGCCGCGGCGTCGCTGACGAGGACCTTGAGGCACTCCGGCTTGAAATCAGGCCAAAGATAGCGCAGCGTGTCATTGACTGCACGCACGATCTCCCCGGAGTTGGTCTTCTCCAGAAACATGCACTGGACGAGGTGGGGACGAAAGTACCCCTCCTTGGACAAGCGTCCCGCGATGATGTTGGCCACATATCGACCTGCCGAATCGGTCGTCTCGTCGATGGACAGCCAGATGGGCTGCTGTCCGAGGTCGGCACGGATCCCCGCCAAGGCCTCGTCGTAGCACTTGTCGAGGTAGTGCTTTCGAATCCAGCTTTCATCGGGGATCTGGAGAGTGATGTGCTTCTCCAGGAACGACCGGAGGGCAGGGTTTTCCAATTTCGACCATGGGATGCCAGCGGCCAGCATGGCCTGGCACAGCTCCTGAGCCACGACGTCGCACTTGTGCCTCTTTCCGCCACCAAAGTCCTCCATGGTGGCTTGCGTGACCGTCCTCTTCTTCTTCAAGGCCAAGTTGCTCTTGTGGCGGTCTCCTCGGACATGTTGGGCCAGCTCAGACTTCTGCTTCGCCCGGAAAGTCTTTTCACAAGCTCGACAGAAAGCCGTGTCACTCGACACGTACTTGAAGGTGGCCCCATCGCCACCAGCGTTGAATTCCTTCAGCCACTTGTCACGAAGAGCAGCACTCATCTTGATAGGAGACTTGTTCACACTTTGTGTACACTCTCTCACTGTAGTACACCGCCTCACTGCTGTACACGCTGGGGACGCAACGCACGCAAGTGGACGCAACGTTTTGTTTTTGAGATCGATCGCAGTTAAAAATTTCGATCGCAGTTACAAATTTCGATCGCAGTTTAAAATTTCGAAAAATTCCCTAATTTTTTTTAGCGTTGCCAGACATTTTCGACCAAAAAGGGCATTTTATTTTATTTTTCCCGAAAAAGGGCGAAATTCTTTTTTTCTCCGAAAATAGCAAAATAATTTTTTTGCGCGCAAAAAAGCCGTTTTATGTGAAAAAATATTTTTTCTTTTTTCACATAAAAATCCGATGTGCAGTCATCACTGTTCAATAAAAATAAAAACAACAAACCCTGGTGCTGGTCTTCCTCTTCGGCTCCCTCTGCTGGCCATGTTATCTTCCTGATGTTGTCATCTTCTTTGCTGGCGGCCTATTTGGACATAAAACTTGCACAAAACGTGTCCATTTCTTTTATTTATGGCCCACAGGGGGCCGACTATGTATGATTCACCTGTGGGGCATCGGTGCCCTGTGGCCAAGGTCCGCCAGCAAGATCTCGGGCCTTCATGGCCGGTTCCAGCAGAGGGGCCATGCCCCAACCCATGGGGTCCATAAGTGGTACTCAGCCACAGACATGTGGTCCATAAGGTGGTGCATCGATGCAGACAGCTGTGGTTGCGAGAGGTTCGGGCGCCCAATGGCGGACTCTCGCACGCTCCCCTCGGCGCCCAACGGCGCACAGTCCTCGTGTGGGAGACACAAAGGGGGGGGGGGGGGAAGACAGGTGAGCGAGGGGTAAGGTCACAAGGGTACACATCAATAAAGGCAATGCAAGGCGAGGTGCGTATGGAGACGGAGCGGAGAAAAGCTCGTCCCTACCGTATGTCACCCCCCCCTGTCACCTACTCTACCCTTGCCCTTACCCCATATTTACAACAATCTACACATTTACAAATTCGTCGC
Source organism: Myxine glutinosa (assembly GCF_964187855.1). Classification (NCBI taxonomy): domain Eukaryota; kingdom Metazoa; phylum Chordata; class Myxini; order Myxiniformes; family Myxinidae; genus Myxine; species Myxine glutinosa. The sequence goes on from NC_136263.1 coordinate 34,450,639, forward strand.
TAATGTCTCGTCTTCCCCATATTTCCCCGATACCAAATTTGTCACCACAATCCCTCTAATCCAAAATTTGCCATCACCCAATTCATCATCAATCCCTCCTAAGGAGGAAATGATGGAATTACGCACAACGTCACACCCACGTCATGATGCGTCTCACATTCCAAACATTTGCATCAAAATAATAAAACCCAACAAACCATGGCATGGTGCGGAGTACCATCGTTACCCCAGGTGAGTGGATGCAGATGGTGCGAGGAGATCTCCATCCTAACTATCCTCTAAATGACATTAACACACTTTACACTACCCGGGGTCTTCCCTGCCAATCCATTGGCCAACTTGCTCGATGCGGTTTTAAGAACCAAATTCCCATTGACCAAACTGTGGTGCTTCCTCAATTTGGGGTCTCACTCCCCCGATGCAACTCCCTGTGCCCTTGCACAATTTCAGGACTGGGGCATGTAGCTCTCCCAGCAGGCCTACCCACCTGCACACCTCCACCACTGCAGTTGCCACCCGAGCTTACCTTGCTCCTCACCCTAACCTATCTAATTGGGGAAGGCCCCTCCTGGCTCTGTCACCCCTCGGTGCCCTCTGGCACTGGGCTACCCGGGTCCGTCCTCCGGATCCTCGGGCCCCATCCACAACAACTACCTTGCTCCCAGAGCCCACCTGGCCGACATCCTCACAGTGGTGGAGTGCCCAACCAACTACACACACTAACAGGCTACACGCCCAGCCATTTCCACAACACTAATGCACCCATCACTCCACTCCTGTTCAACTACCCGCACCACAGATGCCAATATCCAACCACAATTTACCTGTACCCCCTACCTAACTCTTACACTACCCTCCCCGGGTATTCGTGATGGGGTCCATCCTCCTTTCCCCCATCCACACCTTCGCACCATCCACTCCACTCCACAGTTTCCACCACGACTCACTCCACGACCATCCATTCCCATACTCCATATACTCCAGACCATTTATTCCATACACCTGTTCTCCATTCACCTGTAGTTGCACACCTGTGCAATCACACCTGGTGCCACTTGCACCCTCCTTCCTTCCTGGACCATTTGGTCAGCACAACTCACATCACTATCACTCACTCATACACTGCTCCATCCACCTGTTCAGTTGCACACCTGTGCAATCTCACCTTTTAACCACACACACGGCATCATCTCATCTAACTACTCCCCTCTGGAACTTGCGCTTCCCAGTCGTCCCTTATATTATTGCGCTCCCTCGTCATTATAATAATAATAATTCATTAATTTTGTATAGCGCTTTTCATGAAGCCCAAAGGCGCTTTGACAGAGTGCAAAACATAATGCATAACAAAACATGAAAACAACAATTGCAAAAAGACAAGAATCAATAGGGAAATATTTAAAGCAAAAGGAGGGAGAAGGAGAAGTGATAGTCAGGGGTTAAATGCTGTGGGTTGAATGTTGAATGCAGTGCTGAACAGGTGGGTCTTGAGTGATGTTTTGAATGTGGTGAGTGAGGAGGAGTCTCTGATGGTGTGAGGTAGTGAGTTCCAGAGGGTGGGAGCAGCGATGGAGAAGGCCCTGTCCCCCCAGGATCTGAATTTGGTCCGGATGGGGGGGGGGGGGGGGGTCAGGAGGTTGGTACCAGCAGAGCGGAGGTTGCGGGTGGGAGTGTGTCTGGAGAGGAGGTCAGCCAGGTAGGATGGGGCCAGGCTATGGAGGGCTTTGTATGTCAAGAGGAGGATTTTGTACTGGATTCTCTGGGAGATGGGGAGCCAGTGAAGCTTGTAAAGGACGGGGGTGATGTGGTCACGGGTCCGGGAATGGGTGAGTAGATGGGCAGCGGAGTTCTGAATGTATTGGAGTTTATTGGTGATTGTTGAGGGTGAACCATAGAGGAGGCTATTGCAGTAGTCCAGACGGGAGGTGATGAAGGCGTGGATGAGGGTTTCTGCAGCCGTGGAGGAGAGGGATGGACGGTGACGGGCGATGTTTTTCAGGTGAAAGAAGGCTGTCTTTGTGATCTGTTTAGTGTATTTGTCGAAGGAGAGGGTTTGGTCAAAGATGACGCCAAGATTCCGGATGAGAGGGGAGGTGGATACTGGGATACCGTCGATGTTGAGGGCAAAGTTATGGGTGGATTTTGTGAGCGTTTTTGGGCCAATGATGATTATTTCAGATTTATCACAGTTTAGTTTGAGGAAGTTGATTTGAAGCCAGGATTTTATTTCAGAGATGCAGTTTGTCAGGATAGAGTGGGTGTCGGTGGAGACGGACTTGGTGGAGATGAAAAGCTGGATGTCATCGGCGAAGCAGTGGAATTGGAGACCATGACGGCGGATTAAGTGACCGAGGAGGGACAGGTAAAGGATGAAGAGGAGGGGGCCAAGAACTGAACCTTGGGGGACACCTTGGGGGATTTGCAGTTATTGATGGAGATGAATTGGCGTCTGTCAGAGAGGTATGATTTAATCCAAGAGAGGGCAGTGCCGGTAACGTTAAAGGTGGATTCAAGTCGGGTGAGGAGGATGGTGTGATCGATGGTGTCAAAGGCAGCGCTGAGGTCGAGGAGGACGAGAATGTTGAGGTTGCCAGCGTCAGAGGAGAGGAGAAGGTCGTTGGTGATTTTGAGGGGAGCAGTTTCAGTACTGTGGTTGGAGCTGAATCCGGATTGGAATGTTTCATACAGGTTATTGGCAGAGAGGTGATGTTTGAGTTGAGTGGCTACAGCGCGTTCCAAAACTTTCGACAGAAAGGGTAGGTTGGAGATGGGTCTGAAGTTGTTTAGGGTGTCAGGGTTTAGACCAGGTTTTTTTAGAATGGGGGTAACAGCAGCAATTTTGAGGGATGGTGAGACGATGCCTGTAGACAGGGAGGAGTTTATTGTTGCAATGATAAGTGCAGAGAGAGCAGGGAGGGAGGCCTTGACAAAGCTGGAGGGGATGGGGTCAAGAGTGCAGGTGGCACTTTTCATTCCTATGAGGAGTTCAGAGAGGTCAGTAGGGGAGACCGGGGAGAATTGAGACAGGGGAAGGCAGGATAAGGGGGGGCAGGTGGTTGGAGGGGGAGCGGGTGCGGTGGTGGTCAAGCTGTTGTAGATGTTGTCAATTTTGCGTTGGAAGAAAGAAAGGAAGGAGATGCAGTTGTCTACTGTGAATGACTGGGTGGTGGTGTCCAGGGGGCGGAGGAGTTTGTTTATTGTCGAGAAGAGTGCTTTTTGGTTTCCGGAGCCAGAGTGGATAATTTGAGAGTAGTAGGCGGAGCGGGCGTGGGAGAGGGCATCTTAGTAGTGTTGTAGGTGGTCCTTGTAGGCTTGGGAGTGAACTGTGAGACCTGTTTTATTGCGGAGTCTTTCAAGTTGGCGAGCACGAGTTTTCATCAGGCGGAGTTCAGGGGTAAACCAGGGAGCAGACTAGGTGAAAGAAACTGTTTTGGTTTTTAAAGGCGCAAGCTGGTCAAGGCAGGAGGAGAGAGTGTGGTTGTAGTAGTCAGTGAGGTCGGAAGGGGTGTGGAGGTCAATGAAGGGAGAAGTGGACATTTTTTCAGAGAGGGTGGATGAGAATGAGGTAGGTGAAAGAGCGTTTAGCTTACGGAAGTTGATAGTGCGATAATGTCTTGGTGTTGGGGTGGGGATGTTGATGGTCATAGTGATGGCTAAGTGGTCAGAGAGGGTGAGGTCGGAGCCAGAGAGATGGTGCAAAATTAATCCAGTGGAGCAGACAAGGTCCAAAATGTGACCACGGATATGCGTAGGAAAGTTGACATGTTGAGTGAGGTTAAAGCAGGTGAGTAAATAAGTGAAGTCAGTGGTTATTGTGGAGTCAGTGGAGTCCATGTGGATATTGAAATCACCAAGGAGGAGGATTGAGGGGGAGAGGGAACATAGCTGGGTCAGAAAGTAGGAGAAGTCAGACAGGAATAATGGGTGTGGTTTGGGAGGGCGGTAGCCGACAGCCATGACTGACTGCGTGCGACCATAGAGTTTAAAAGCCAGGTGTTCAAAGGATGAGGATGAGGCGATGGGGATGAGGCTGGTCCTGATGTCTTGACGGTGGATCACGGCAATTCCACCACCTCGGCCCTCCGAGCGTGGTTTATTGACGTAGGAATATCCATTGGGTGTGGTGAGGTTGAGCGTGTAGTAGTCCAGTGGTTGTTGCCAGGTTTCGGTGAGACAGAGAAAGTCCAGTTTGTTCTCCAGGATGTATCATGTATCAGTATCTGATGTATCAGTTCTCCAGGATTATCATCCAACTACCCTCTCTATGTCCCCACTACCGGTTCAATTGTCACTACCTAACCTTAGCGTTACCTATGGTCACTCTCTAGGTCCCTACACACGATATCCTAACCCTCCCGGGCTCGTTTTCACTGCCATAAACCCCATAACTAGTGCTCCCTTGCCCCCGCTGTGAGAGATGGCAGAGATGCCATCCCACCACATCGGGTATCTCTCAATATAAATTTTGCTCACCCAATTCCAGCCAATTAAAAATTTGCCAATCACTA
>NC_136263.1:34460146-34465146 GCF_964187855.1 Myxine glutinosa
CATTGTTCAATGAATAAAAATAAATTCAACAACCCCTAACCCTGCAGGTGTCTCTTGCTCTTCGTGTGGTGCACTTGGCCTTCTGGCTTCTTTCAAAAATAAAGAAAGGCGCCAACCGCGTCCATTTCTGTATTGTGGCCTTCAGTGGTGTCAACTAAAAGTGGTTCACCTGTTTGGCATAGGTGCCACGTTGACCCAGAGGTCCATCAATGGGTGGTGCTTGGCCGCAAAAGACTGCGGTCCATTGTGGGTGGCCACCAAAATTGCGGTCCATATGGTGTATCGATCCAGGCAGCAAGCAGCGAAAGTGCAGGCCCACAACTGCGGAGCCAGCACCTCTCCCTCCTCTCTCTCTGCCCCAAAACCAGATCCTCGGAGGTGGGAGACAAAAGAAGCAGACAAGTGAGTAAGGTGGTAAGGGCGCAAAAGTGCACGCAATATAAGATGATGCACACTGGGGGCACATGGGAACCAGGTGAGACAGGTACGTTCCTACCGTACGCCCCCCCCCCCCCACCAGGTAACCTACATGGCCCCTCCATTACCCCTTACTGTATCCACAAAACACAACACTACCCATAAACATCTACTTTACAAATCAACAAACATCCCTACTGTCTTCCCCGTTCCTCCCATAAACCAAATTCGTCTTCTCTCCCTCCTAACCAATCAAATTTGCCATTTTCAACTTTCATCAAAATTTGCCATCTCCAACTCAACATCATAATTTGCTATCACCAATTCATCATCAGTCCCTCCTAGGGAGGGAGAGATGGAATCACCCCAATGTCTCATCCACGTCGTGATGCGTTTCACAAATCCTCACAGCAATTCTCATTTCTGCAACACAAACAAAGAAAACACAGGTGTGGAGTCATCATCATCACCACAGGTAAGTGGCTGCGTATGGTGCGACAGGTTCATCAATCCTAACTATTTCCTAAATGACTTTAACAACTTTACATTACCCGGGGTCTTTCTCCGGCCAAACCATTGGCCCTCTTACACTATGGGTTCTAAAAACCAATTCCCATTGGCCAAACTGTGGTGCTTTTCAATTTGGGGTCTCACTCCCCCGATTCATCTCCCGGTGCCCTCGCACAATTTCTGGGCTGTGGCGTGTACCTCTCCCAGCGGGTCTACCCACCTGCACACCTCCACCACTGCAGTTGCCTCCGAGCTTACCTGCTCCTTACCCTAACCTAACTACCTGGGGAAGGCCCTCTGGCGCTCTCCCCACTCGGTGCCCTCTCTGGCACTGGGCTGCCCGATCCACACCCGGGATCCTCAGGCACCCACTCACAACTACCGGCTCCCAGAGCCCACCTGCGGCCTCACCTGGCCGACATCCTCACAGTGGTGGAGTGCCCAACCAACTACACACACTAACAGGCTACACGCCCAGCCATTTCCACAACACTAATGCACCCATCCGCAATACCATTCTGTCACCCGCACCACAGATGCCAATATCCAACCACAATTTACCTGTACCCTCTACCTAACACTTACACTACCCGCCCCGGGTATCCGTGATGGGGGTCCACTCTTCTACCATTCACACCTTCGCACCATGCACACCACTCCGTACCACTTACTCCAACTCTCTCCACACCAGTCATTCTCTGCTCCATGTATTCCACACACCTGCACCCGCACACCTGCGCTCCCACACCCGGCGCCACCTGCACCCCTCTCCCCCCAAGCGCATTCGCGCTGATCCACAACACTTACTACTCACACACTGCTCCCCACACACCTGTCCAGTCGCACACCTGTGCAATCACACCTGTTCAATTCTCACACACACGGCATCATCTCAGCTAACTACTCCCTTCTGAAACTTGCGCTTCCCAGTCGTCCCTTTAAACTATTGCGCTCCCTCGTCATTATCATCCATACTAATCTACCTGCGTCCCCACTACAGGTATCAGTCACTAACTAAACTTAATGTCACCTAATGTCATCTTCTAGGGCCCTATCAATATAACCTAACCCACCCGGGCTAGTTTTCACTGCCATCAACCCCATAAGCTATTGCTCCTTTGCCCCCCACTGGGAAGGGTGGCAGGGATGCCACCTTTACCCACCGGGCCCATCGCTCACTACCAATTTTGCACATCAAATTTCAACAAATCAAAAATTTGGCCAATCACTGCCCATCATCTGCCAATCACTACTGCCAATCCCTTGCCAATCATCAAATTTTGTTTTTCTCTAATTTTGGGGCCAAAACACTATCCTCATCACCCAGTCTACTCACTAATGCCTCTCGGTGCGCCAATTCCTATCCAAAGCCCGGCTTCGTAAAGCCAAGCCATGAATGCGGGTTGTTTGGTGCCAGCGGCTGGACACGTCCGGCACTCGGTGCAGGGACGGGGGCTTACCCGGGCCGAGATCCCACGCACCATCTCGGCGTGGAGCCATCCAATGTCCCGATCTCGACCTGCCGGAATGCCTCAACAAAAAGTGGTCGCCATGACGACCCTTCCTATCCAGCCGCCCGCTCCGCCTAGTGGAGCACAGACGCGGCCGTTCAAAGTGAGGCCCAGCACGCACCGAGGGCCCGATTCGGCTAAAAGTCGCTCTAACCTCTAACCCGTTTAACGTCGATGCTTCACCTGGATGCTTACACCCCGCAGCCCGTTCCTTGCTCACACATCCAGCCGTTTCCATGCTCCTTGTACCGTTCCTTACACACCCAGGTACACCCATTCCACTCACAGCCTTGGTCACACACCTGACCACCGAACACTTTGGCACACATTCGTTGGTCGCACACCTCACCAACACACCTCTTCGCGCCCCCTCCTCGGTCACCTCCTCTGTGACAATCACAGGTGTGCTCTCATTCGCACACCCAACCACGTGCCTCACCACCAACTCCAGCGTGCATTCCCACTCACGCTCCTCGTCACTCTCACTCCTCTCACCACTACTCTTGACAACGCACTCACCCTTACTCCCGACAGCGCACTCTTTCCTCATGCACCTGTCCGTCACACACCTTTCTCGCGCACACTCCTGCGCACACTCTCCCGTCACACCCTCTGTAACACTTACCACACAGCGCTTCCATGTGCTCCCTCGCACACGCGCTACGACCGACTCACTCTCGCCAGCACCCTCACTCCTTGGCACGCACTTTTTCCTCACACACCCCAGAGTCGGACTTTCTCACACACCTCCTTTTTCGCACACCAGACCTGTCGCACACTTCACCAACGGCCTCTCACGAACACCCGGGTCCATCTCGACCCCCAAGCTTCTTAAATCCCCTGGCGCATCATACGCACGACCATATTGGTCACCACTTACACCGGGTCCTCTTTCTTTTCGCTTCTCCTCCATCACCTGCGAATCCCTCATCCGGTTAATGAGCACATCATCACGATCCGAACACAGACTTTGGACCAATTCTTTTATCTCCTCTTTTATCTCTTTCTTATCCTCTCCGTCCTTTCTTATCCCTTAATTTCGCTCACCCCTTCTTCCACTTCTTCTAATTTCTGCTTCACCTCCTTTATTCCCCGGTACGTCTCCTCAAGCTCGTCCTCCAAGGCTACCTTGACCGTTTCCATGTGCGTCCTCACCTGCCGGTCCTTCGTCTCCATTACCTCTATCACCTCGTCCAACCTCGTTGTCAGTCCCTCACGTACCATCTGACATTCCCTCTTCGTCGCTATCAAGTCATCTTTTAGTTCTTTCTGTGTCGCCTTTAACCCTCCTAATACCGCAGTGTTCCTTTGAACCTGCTCCGTTAGTCCTTTTTGTCCCTCCGTCAGCTGTTCCACCTCCTGCGTCAGGTCCTCTATGCCCCCTTGTAACTTTACAGTCCCCTTTTTCACCTCCTTCTCCATGCGCTCCTTACAGTGCCTCACCTCCTCGCGCACTCCTCCGACCTCCTCACTCACACCTCTTCTGATCTCCTCTCCCATCACTTGCATCTCCTGCCCAGATGCCACCCTCATCTGCTCCATTTCCTCCCTGTGAGCATCCAGTTTGGTTTCTACCCCCATTCTGACCCCCTCTATCTGCTGCTCCATTTGTTTAACTTCCCTTTCCGCTTGGTCCCTCATGTCCCTCAATTTGCCTTCCATACTGTTTTCTAACCCTATTAACCCATTTCTCACCTCTTTTATCCCGTTGTCTAACCCCTCAAAATTATTGTCTAACTTCCCAAATTTCTTGTCTAACTCCTCAAAATTATTGTCTAACTTCCCAAATTTCTTGTCTAATCCCTTAAAATTATTGTCTAACCCCTCACTGGTACCCCTCGCTTCGTCCCTCATTACCCCCATTTGGTTTCCCATTACCCCCATTTGGTTTCCCATTACCCCCATTTGGCCCTCCAATCGCTCACTCTGAGCATCCATCCGGTTCCCCATTTGTTCCATAAGGACCCTCATTTGCAGGAGGAAAAGGTTCGAATCCACCAGGGGCGCTGCCACGGTCGCGGTCGCCGTGACCAGCGAGGCGCCATTTTGTGCGTCTGCTACCCTCGCTGCTTCGCTCTCCTCACGTCCCTCAATTTGGTCCTGGACCGACCCTGCCTCACTCTCCTCTACCGGAACCCAGCTGTCTTGATCCGCCATAGCGCGACTTTCAAAATTCGGGTTTTTATTTTCGTAAAACAAATTCAAATTTCGCCGTTATAATTTCGAGCGCGGGAAACGCGCTCCGGATCGAATTCTACCTCCCCAACACCAATTGTTACCCTAGTGGTACAATTGGTGTTCCAAAATTTGGGCTAAATGAATTTAGTCCCAGGTCCGAATCCGACACTCCTGACACCAATTGTTACAGACACGACTTTGATGTTATGGTGGGCCGAACGGAATGGCCGCCGTGTCCGCACAAGTTACCCGATTATACTCGAACCTTGGCCGAGTCGCGCTACGCTAGATCAATGAAGGAAAAGGACACAACGGCTGGGATTAAAATGACACGACACCAGGGATACGGTTCTCAAGACCTCCGGAGGAGGTTATATTATGGTG
>NC_136263.1:34470146-34495146 GCF_964187855.1 Myxine glutinosa
TGATATTGAGCCCCATACCTCCGAGGTTAGTGCTCGCCATGTGGGGTTTAACGACTGTTTTGAAGAAGAAGACAACCTTGATGTGAGACCTGAGCTCGATGCACACTTTCCTTACACGGTCATCGCGCAAACAACTGTGAACTCCCCGGATCCGGGAGCATTTTCCTTTGGAGCCGATCTCCGTAAATTCTACCGCCGGTTTGTCTTTGTTCTTCGGGAAACTGTCGCCTCCAGTTCCTTCACTACCACCTGTTTTGTCAACAACAATGGGTGTGGGGCGACACTGCTCGATGTCCTGATTTGTTTGTGCGTGGATTTGCTTCGCTGTGGAACGTGGCGTCATCACGTGTTGCGTCATCACGTGTTGCGTCATCACTGGCCCACCCGTGGTGCTCCATCCGTGGGGTCGTGAACGATCAGCTGCGTTCAAACGCCTTTGGGGTTCGCCAGGACGAATGTTGTCGTATGGTTCGCGGCCATCTTTCCCCCGCCGACACGATCCACCTACCAATACAATAGGGTTGCCACCCGTCCCGTATAATACGTTCAGGAATGACTCGTAACTATGGTGACGAGTAACCATCGTTAACGAACGAACTCGAATTTCAATACAATTTTGGTGTCAAATTCGAACTCACTACCACCCTTAGTATTGACGTCACAACGGTTCGTGTCGTCACAGAGCGATGCAAAATCTTCATGGCCGTTACCCTGGTGATCTGTCCCATTTGAAACATTGTTTCGACATCGAGAGGACGCGCGCCTTCATCGTCGTTCGTCTCTTCCTTTATACTCTGCTATTACCTGTGGTTTCAACAGAACAGGTGAGTTTTAAATAGATATTGACGGGAGAGCGTCGCTCCAGCAGAATATCGCCTTCGGGGGAATGCAACCCAACCCTTGACATGTCCATCAACACATTGATGACGCACCCTGGCAGTTTATACATTATAGCTGCGTCGGTATTCGATCCCCGGGTGGACAGCTTCGAGGCGAGTGTGCGTTACAAACTGGGAGAAGTACCATTCGCTCAATCATCAAACTCGATTTTAAAAATTCCCACGCATCCCCTCCATACCTCATCTGACATATAAATAAGAACGTTTGTTACTTGCAAAATCGAAAATTTTCAAGTATATTGTTTCGGTTGCGTTTGTGGTTCTGTTTGTCTGTTTGCTTGTCACCGGCTTACAGGTCACAATTTTCAACCGATCTTCACGAAATTCACCAAATGGTAGAGTTGGTCAAAAGCAAGAACACAGTGGGCTGAGAGGGTGAAATATTGGAAATATCTCAATATCTTGGGTTAAAAGAATCCCCTGATAGTGGTTGAGGGCTCGTTAGTAGCGTATTACTAAGCTTATTACAACGAGAAAAAATTTGTTTTTAAATTTTGATTTTGAGGGGTCTGGGCCCAAATTACCATATTTGGGCATTTCGGGCTCAAAACACATTTTCGGGTATATCTTGGCTTAAAAGAATCCCCTGATAGTGGTTGAGGGCTCGTTAGAAGCGTATTACTAAGCTTATTACAACGAGAAAAAATTTGTTTTTAAATTTTGATTTTGAGGGGTCTGGGCCCAAATTACCATATTTGGGCATTTGGGCAACATGAAAAGGGTTGATTTAGGGGTAAATCTGATTGCATTTTTGGATTTCCCAGGTCAAAAAACTTCCCAGTGTGAAATTTTAGCCCTAGAACTTGATTATTCAAGAAAATGTTAAAATGGAAATAGACGCCCCGGAAACGGCTTGCAATAGATTTTCGAAAATTGACTTTTGTGTGAAATTCATTTTTTCTAATTGCCACAAGTCAGATTTCACAATATATGCATTTTCTAAGGCACTGAGACCTATATTTTCAGAAAATATACACTGGAGTAAATCTGGCTTGTGGCATTTTGAAATTTTTACAGATATGCGGCAAATTTTGGGTGGAAAAAACATCGATTTTATGGGTAAATAATCAAAAATCGGCAAAAAATTTGACCGAAAACCTCAAATTTTTGGCACTTGAAGGCTGTACAGCCTAATATTTGATTAGATTCAGTGAACTTGGTACATTTATGGTTTAGTATGAAAGAATTAGGTTTAATGGGCATAATTTTGTCATTTTCTTAGCCTTTGACAGATTTATTGGCAAAATACAGTTTCCGCGAAACCATTGAGCTAAGGTTATCGCGAAATTGAAATATTGCCGATCTTCTAACGTTCACCATTTTTCTTGGAGTTGAGCTTTTGACTTACTTTTTTTTTTGTTAAACTGGATTTTTTTTCTAGTTTCTGAAGCACTCAGAGCCATTGATGCCTGATAAGAGTCCATTTTTGGTAATTTCCAGGCTCCAGCCCACTGTGAAGAAGCCTATTGTTTTTAAGGTCAAAAGGTCAACATAGGCCAAAAGGTCAACATAGGCCAAATTTCTAAAATCCTCCATTTTCATCCGATTGACCTGAAATTTCAAGAGGACTTGCATATCTGGTTACTGAATTCAACCACAAATTATATTTTAGGTGCAACATAGGCCAAAAGGTCAACATAGGCCAAAAGGCCGAGATCGAAATGGTGGCTGTACATAGAGAACGGTGTATTTCGAGCTCAGATTCCGATACCAATTCCACCATCATTAGCAACTCTGAAGGTTCTCAGTGTGTTGACACTGATCATGGGATTGTGAAGAAACTATTGGAAACTTTTATTGTGTTTTTTTTACCTCTCCCACCCCCCACCCCCCTTCCCACGCCTCCTCCCCCCCTCCCCACCCCCCCAAGTCCTCTCCCTCCCAAAGATCTCCCTGCTCTCAAATGTTGTGCTTGTGTGCTTCCCCCTCTCTCCCCATCTTGTCTCCCGCTCCCTTTATTTCGTCTTATGTGTCTGTTTGTTTTTTCTCATTAATGTTCGCTCTTACACGAGCCTCGATCTTGTAAACAACAACAAAAAAAAAGGTCAACATCGCCCTAGTTTCTAAAATCCTCATTTTTCATCCAATTGACTTGAAATTTGAAGAGGACTTGCATATCTGGTCACTGAATTCAACCACCAAGTATACTTGAGGTCAACATAGGCCAAAAGGTCAACATCGGCCAAATTTCTAAAATCACCAATTTTCATTTGATTGACTTGAACTTCCAAGAGGATTTTATATATATGGTCACTGAATTCAACCACCATTTATTTTTGAGGTCAACATAGGCCAAATTTTTAATATCCTCAATTTTCATCCGATTGACTTGAAAATTGAACAGCATTTGCACATTGAGTCACTAAATAAGGAAACTAACTATTTTTGAGGTCAAAAGGTCAAAGGTCAACTCAAGGTCAACCTTCCAAAATCATCATTTTTCATCTGAAAAATCGTCATTTTTCATCCTGTTGACCCGAGCTTTGATCAAGATTGTAAATTTTAATCTTCATGAAATGGACAATTTGCTGTATCAATGGAAAACTTTGGGGGGGGGGGGGGGAGGGAGGGGATTTTGCAGGTATCGTGCTCCGTATGACGTCTTCTTGTTTGTTTGTTTATGCTTTTGGACCCTGCAGGGACCAGTGCAACCAAACTTTGCAGGGCTTCCTCGTTCATCGAGAAGAAGGTCGAAGACTATGTTTGGATTTTAAAAACTTTAACAAATATATCAGATAATTGGCCTTCAGTCCTCAATCGGGTATTGTGCTTATCGTCACTCTACCAAGTGACTGTAGGGCGTGCCTCGGGGTTTTTCCTGAGATCGAGTAATATGTTTTGTCCAGTTTGTATTTAGTGATTTGTTGTCAACAACACAAATATAACTAGAACGTCACTTGGTAGAGAGGGCAATCCGGGTACTTACTTTTTCCACATGCGAAATTTGCATTTATGTTTATTTAAATTATACAATGGACTACAAAATGTAAATGTTTCATGATATTTGTTATATTATATCACCTTTATTTATCAATATTGTAGAAATGAAGATCTAATAGTTGTATGTTGAAATATGTTGAAAAAGTCAAAACTTTACATGGGGTGTACTTACTTTTTCACGTGACTGTATGATATAAATTCAATTCATTTAAATTCGTGGTTTTATTATCAAACATCGCAGCCAGAAGCTGGCTAACCCCTGCTCTAGCAGGGAAACTGGCCTTGAAATGCATGTTGTTGTTGTTGCAGCCAGAAGCTGATTTGTGAATGATTTACAATATGAAATCAAAGTTAAGAAACCGAAAAAAATTCCAATGACTTTAATAACACTTACAAATAAATAAAATGGATTAAAAAGTACGAATTGTTTTTAAAAACAACTCATTGTCCAACAACGGCGTCGCCAGGCTTGTTTGATCCTTTCGTTGAAGAACATAGTACGATTTGGGTGGGGATACGAGTTAGCAAATAATGTAAGTACGAGTATGAATTTTTTTCTGGCTTCAGGCATGGTCAGCCAGTTCGTGAATGACTTGGGTAAATAAACGGTGAATGTTAAACGATGAACCAATGAATTCCACATTCCCGTGCCACCTTCAGTCGAACATCAGGCATTGACAGCACGTTCTCAATATTTTCATTCCAAACAGCATCATTCATCATTCCAATCACAAATTAATACCATAGTATTGTTGCGGATTCCGGTTCTATCGACGTACTAAAGGGGGGGGGGGGGTTAGGAGGGGTGAAGACCCCGTTTCCCCCCCACAGACACCGGATCCATGGGGTCGTCGATCGCGACTAAACTCACGGTCGACAGGTTGCTAAGCAGCTTCAAATGCCAATCCCCCAACCACGGGTGAAGCATTATTGGTCACTACCCAAATACCTTTGAGACCACGTGGTTAGAAAGACCGGCAAATGAACCCCCTCTTGCGATTTCACACCTTATTCCAATGGAGTGTGGCGGAGCGGTTTTTGCGCTGGTGTGAATCACGGTTATTCTGCGTGATTTATGGGCCTAATTAAAGAGTCAAATTCGGTTCGGACTATGCTGGGCCAATCGGGGAAAAGATGTACACAAACAGTTTGAAAGGAAACAAAATGTACACTTTTATTTATTATTCACAGAACAAGGACGAGAGGCAGGCTTATCAATTCTTACCTATCTAAATCCCAACAGGCACCTTGCACACACACACACGGGGAATGAATCGTACAGGTTAACTCGCACCGAGCAACGTGCAGTCGCTGACTCTGGTTCGCCAGCTTCGGCGCGCAGTTCCCGACCCGTTCAGGACGCGCAGCTTGAAGAAGGTCCGCAGAACAAGCCGCCGCATCAAAGTCAGCACAAACGACGGTCCAGGTTGGAGAACGATTCAGCGCAGGTGACGACCCAGCTCGGATGAAGCACCACGAGGAAAGAAGGTCGATCACAAGAAGGACGAACCAGCATGGAGGACAGCCAGCTTGGAGGACCACGACAAGAGGGAAGCGAGAGAGAGCAGAGAGAACTCGAAGTGGGATGGGCACCGGGTTTATATTGGGGTGAAAGGCTTTCTGGAATGTTCCATGGCCCTCATTGGCCGGTTTGCTAGTGAAGTTTGCTGGGGAAGAGTCCAGACCTGATTGGTTGTTTACGTGTCCACGACCTCTCATTGGTTGTTTGTGTGTCCACGATCTCTTATTCGGTGTTTGCGTGTCCATGATCTCTCATTAGTTACCTGCTGGTGATGTGGGCGGTTCTTTTAGCCACACCTACCACAGTCGCGGTTAATCACGTGGACTGTGCTTGTAGCCACGCCTCCTTGCACATGAATCGACGTCTTCCTTCAACTATACGAAGGTTTGAAATCATGCTTCAACTCAACGCATATCTCCTTTAATTACTACACAATGGGAAGGGAGCTAATCTTTACATTTAATAAGAAATAACTGACTAATGCAGGCTACATGTTGTCGTGTAAATAACTAGGGGAGGTGTTCTTTATTGCAAAACCACAACAGTATTAATATATCAAAATATAATGTTAAATCACGATTGTATTGAGATATTGGCAAACCAGTGAACCGTCATCTGTTGACTTCTGAATATGGGAGCAAGGTCCATGTCGATTGTATGTCAAAATCATAATTATATTGAGGAATTTTGGAAATCCCCTACCTACCTTACGACACCCGCTCGGACCCCCAAAACGTTCCACAGTTTATTTTATTTCCTTTCAGTAAAATATGCAATTGTAATGGTTACTGAACATTTATGTACTTGCTTTTACTTTTTATGTTATAATATAAATTTGATTATAAATGCCCCACCATTTATGTTACCCGCCCCCCCTCCTCCAACACCCCCTGCCCCCGCCCCCGTTATGTGACCAGATCCTCAGTTCTGATTGGCGGCCATACGTAATAGGCAAGGGTGGGGCATTGAGAGCAGGGTTCCGCCTCTGGGATAACTAAATCACCAGAAAGATTTGGGCATGGGGACCCCACCAGATTTAGTCACCTCAGACGTTTGTTCGTGGTTGCTCAGCAACCCGTCTGCACCAAAGTTGTCTGTGACTTATCGACATCAGGATCAAAGGTCGGGAAGCAGGTCTGATCGAGGCCACTCGTGTCCCGGCCGACAAAACCATAACAATATATACGACCTCAGGCCTGTATGGCTTCAAACAAGAAAATTAGGCCAGTTGGTTCATCATTTCTGTGGCCTATCATTTGGTCTATCTTGGTGGTTTGAATTGTGTTACAATAATGTGATAGGGCAAATTAGTTAGCAATTGTCGCAGTGGTATAAAATTGTTTAAAAATCAATTAAAAGGCTTCAAACAGACACAACTCCTTGTTTTATGTGTAGATTTATGCAGTCCCCTCCCACCCAACAAGGACGGAATTTAAGTCAATAAAATGAGAGATTGAATTAATGTGGTGTTGATGTAGAGCAGGTTAATTGTCTTCTTCCTCAGTCAAAGTTCCTTTGTGCATCCTTGTGTGTAAGTACTGCAGGAATGGCAATCTCCGAGAGAGTGAAGAATATCCGGATTGCACAAGTAATGAGGTTCAATCTGCTTGGGCGGGTGAACCATCGGCATTGGCACAAAGCTCACATATCTCACACTGAAGACCCAGGTCTGAGCCACACTTGTTTCCACCTGATTTAAAATCCATGTCAATTATCTAGATCTTGAGTAACTGTCATTCACCATTGGTTGGCAGGATAGCTCATTTGAATGAGAAAGATTGTATCTGGATGAGAAAGTTCGAATGACTTGACGAAAGCCCATGAGATTTTTTTTCTTCCTCTTTCAGGCAAGTACCTCATTTCTCTACTAATTCAAGCATTATATTTGCAGATGACGTTGTGCTTGATGAATGCAATACAAGACTGGCGTACCCATCGGAGCGCATTCCAAAGCAGTTCTGTGAAGATGAACATGTCAACATTGCCAGGCTCAGAAAATTTGCAAATTTTGTCATAAACAGTATCCTTTTTATTCATGATCGAGATTCATTGGGGTTATCTGCCGGCAGAATAGCCTGAAGGTATGTGCACTCTCCTCTGAGCTGTTTCGCCTGGGTTCAAATCTCTACCCAGCTGTAAACTCTCATCCTAATTTTCACAGGAAGCAATGTGGACACCGTTCATCGTTAAGGAGGATCCGTGTGCCAGCACCATGCTGTATACGATATAAGTGTTACGTGGAAGGAGGGGGTGACCTTAATTTGTGGGCGTGAACACCTCATGTGGTAGGTGGGGCTAGTCGATGAGATCATGAGAACTTCTCATGAGAGTCTGGCCAGAGCTGTAGATAGCGAGAGTTTGGCGAACCAAACAATGGGCGCCATGTTGTTACCCAAGGTCAAGTGCACGAGCGTGCATGCAACTTACTGCTATTGGGGAAGGGTTTATTTTTATGTTCCTGAGTTTCATACATCGTTTAGTTGTGTGTTGTTTGTTATTTGTTTAGTCAGTTGCAAATCCTGTCCCTGTTACACAAATGTACGTACAAGTATTGATTAGATTTGTTGGAATTTCACTGATCCATTATTTTTCATTTACAGTGCATTAAGCTTTTGTTTTTTTCACATTCAGTCATCCCAAACGAGGGTCGTTGAATTGCTGGGCTTCAATTCTTTCGTTTGAAGAATAAAAATCTCCTTGCTCCATCCATTATGTCTATAAAATAACCACCTTCTAGAGGCCATTTTTCCCCACAGAGCAGGGGTTGGCCTTTTTCGGGCACCGTGGTCCCCTTTTTGAAGCAATGTTTTATGGCCGGATGCCCTTCCTGCCGCCAACCCTGTTGGTCGCCTCTTGCGACACACAGGGACTTACCAGTGAGCTGGTACTCAATTTGCCGACCTGGAAGGATGGCAGGCTGAGTCAACCCCCCTGGCGTTAATTCAGCGATCGACCGCGATTTGAACCCAGGATCCTAGGATCCCAAGCCGGCACCCTAACCGCTAAGCCAACACCAGGTATCTCATCCATTATGTCTATATTGGATGGAATTAATTATTTTTTAATGTTAATCCATCGATATCCCTTTGCGTGTTTAATGACTGACTATGTGTAGCGTTCACTCTGTACTTTCTGCTGGTATATCTGAAGTGATGAAGATTCATTCAATTCACTCGTCAACTTATACACGATTAGGTCTCTACCTCATCTATGTACTTCCTCTCTTCCTACTCTCTTTTTCCTTCAATGCATTCCCCTTTTCCTCTCATTTTTACTCCTCAAAATCCCTTTCTTCCTATTTCCTTACTCTCTTCTGTCTTTAATACACTTCTCCCTTCCCTATCTCGGCACCTTTCCTCCTCCACTGCCTCCCTTCCCCTCTCTCACAATTTCATCTTCACTCTTTCTCACTCTCTTGCCTCTCCTCTTCCATCTTCGAAGTCATACTGATTAATTGATTGTGCTACAAGGAAGCTGACAAATTTATGTTTAGATTAACTTGACACTTTAATTGCACAATGTTGGTGAGATGATCTACAAAAGGAAGAATGTATAGTACATCCGATTGCACACAGTTAGTTGAACTGCTAAAGTATCATTACTGCTTCATGAATGTACACACAAAGCAAGTACATGTACACACATTTGAACATATACATGTATTTGAATTCCATGTGTTAACATGCTATGTCCACTTGCTGAGGGCTCCTTGTCGTTTATATGTTTTATGCCCTTAAATTATCACAATTTTGTTGCAACTTCTCGCATTACCATACTCTTGCTTCCTCGTGCTCAACTTGACTTCGATTTAGTTAGTTTATCTTTACGCACATTCCCCTGTTTCCTCGCATAAAAGTGTAACCTCGTAGTGAAGAATTTCATTAAGAGACTGCGCTTCAGCCCATGGCAGGCTGGTAAGTCAATGTCATGCTGAACTTTGAGCAAGCAATGCCAAAACCTTTCAAAAGGGCACGATTTGCACTGCCCATGTCAGATGTGATTGCTGTGACATGCAACTCAATGTCTTTTGCTTTCTGCAAGACTTCCAGAATGACTGGCTTTAGTTTCGTTCCATCCATGGCGTTCCCAGTGAAGTGATCTGCCACCGTTTGTTTCCATCTCGTTGTCACTCCTCAAAGCATGATCACTCGGGCATGTGTAGCTTCACCACTGTGATCTGGTAATGTAACATCCCCTCGCATACAGCTAGAACTTACATCGTATTGGAGGCCTGCTTTGATCGCCATCTCATCAAGGGTGAGGCAACACTCCCTCTCTTCTTGTCTCATTGCCGCTACTTTCAATTGTAGAAAGGTGAAAACTTCATGTAAGATGCCTGGATCCACGGAGACAACTTCCAGTCTTCTTCTCAGTGATCTAGCTGATGGCAAAGGTTGATTTTGGGCAAGGAGCAGCTCATATCCGGTCGCTCCACATGCAAAGTTTAATTGAAGACCTTTTTTGACAGTGTCAGCTGACCATTTATTCCCCCGTGTACTTGCATGATTGAGTTTGGCAAGCTGATCTTTGTTGAAGACACTTGAAACTGTCACCTCTCGCAGTTTACACTGTTTAAGAACCTTCTTCTTCTCTCTCCTGTCCTTGGCCAGAGTCTGTTTTAGTCTTGATATCTTGTTTGTCAAGGCTTTCAGTTTCTCTTCGCAGCTCAGTCTCACCAGAACATGATGCATTCTGCAGGGTGTTGCTTGTCAGATCCAAGTCTGCATGGTTGGGTTGGTAATCTGGAATATCCTGTTCGCTGCCATCTGTTCAAAAAAGCAAAATAAAAGTGGAAGAAAACTGATTAGAAACATCTGTTGCACACCTGACACACACATGCATACAAACTAGAAAATCAAGATAGAATTACACACGTAAAGTAATAATATAAGAAAATGAATTTCTTAATACAGAAACTAAACATCAATAAAAAGAAATTAATAGAAGTATCTTGAAAGTGTAACACTATACAGGAAACTCCTGTCGACTTTTTCTTCTCTGTCAAACTTTAAAAACTTGTTATTTGTTAATTGTATTTAAAAAAAAAAAAAATGCGTGGCTGTACTTTGTCGAATTGTTCACATTGCACAGTTTGTACATCGATTTTATCTTGATGTTAATTAACAAGTCTTTGCAAGCAAATATGTTGTCAGAAAGCTAAATATTTTTAAGATATATATTTTACTGAAATTACCAGTCATATTGATGTTCTTAATTAAACTGTTTGAGTTCACATACTGAAATATGCTGCACCTTCAGTAGTTGCCTCTTTTGTGTGTGTGTGTGTGTGTGTGTGTGTGTGTGTGTGTGTGTGTGTGTGTGTGTGTGTGTGTGTGTGTGTGTGTGTGTGTGTGTGTGTGTGTGTGTGTGTGTGTGTGTGTGTGTCATGTGCTAGAATGTATGATTCTCTTTGAAATGTCCACACATTCAAGAATCAAATTATTTATTAAAGCCCTACTCTGATGGCCTTTTATCTAGTAAATTAAAAATTTGAATAAATTTACAAATTCTAGAAGAAAGTATGGTAAACATGTGGTATTCTTTTAATTTTTTTAAACAACATAATTACCATCGGCACTGGACTCGCTTAGCTGTATCTGGGACTGAATAGCATCAAGGGATGAAGTACAATACGAGTGCTCCAGTCATATTGTTTTTGTTGCATTGTTAGATGGTTCGTGTACTAAATCTGTCCTGCATCGTTTTTGAAGTCTCCTGGGCTGCGAAGTCAAACTTCGTTGGAATAGCATTTGGCTTGAGCTTCCTCAGGTCATCGGCCCTCTGACACTCATATTGTGTCTCGTCGAAATGATCCTGCAAAGAAAAAGAAAGACAAAGACGAACTTTTAGTGGGGTGTGTGCACTGTGTGTCACTATTGCTGAGCCAAATACGGGCACGAGATTTGGGTTAAAAATCCTGTTTAACTCACATTTACGGGTTGATCCTGACGTCTGTTCCTAATTGTCGACTGGACGGGGCTAGCCTCACCGCTTCCTGGGTCGGCCTAATCTATCTTGGACTAGACCCTAGGCCTAGCCCCCAGTCTGCCCAGATGACTATCTGATCTCTGCCCAGATGAGATCAACTCTGATAGCGTAGACCAGAGCATATCCAGGTGTATTGACCTAAGCATGTGGCTTGAAATTTACTTTGTTAGTTAGTGTTACGTAAGACTGAGTCTGTGAGAGGCATGGACACTTACTTCGCACAAGAAAGAGTTGTCGTTTGGTTTCCAGCCTTCTCGTCGAACCTTTATCTCCCAAATTTTCCTTCGATCTGGGTTGCGGGGAAAACGGTGCATTGATTTTCCCCTGTCTGAACGATTAGAAAAACCGTATGCCGGACAGCACGGCATTTTTTTTTTTTTGACTGATGAAAAACGAAGCTAATGCATGCAATGCGGTGCACGTTCTGCTAGTTACGGAGGTTGGGTAACAACATGGCACCTGTGAATCACATGACAGCGCTTAACCAATCATAGGGCAGACCAGTTGAAACCGGGTTGACTGAACTCTCTCCATCTATGGCTCTGAGTCTGGCCATCACAATCTGTCTGGCCAATGTGTGTCAGCCATGGTGGCGTAATGTGCTGTGGAGAGGCAAGTGCCATTCATAAATTATTTTTATAGGCACTGTGGGAAGAATGGCCAGAGCAGAGGTCTCCGTTCAGGTCTATCATCATAATTATGGATGTTTCAAACAACGTCAGGAATGGATGGAACATGGAACACATTCAGGGATTTATCATCAACTCCACCGTGGAATATTAATTTGAGAGAATTTAAATTAGAATATGAAGTACGCTCTTTGCCTTCAAGGAAATTACTTGAACTGAAATGTAATATTAATTGAAATAACATCCCATCATTTTACAATTTTTGAGATATTTATAACTTGCTGAAGCAATGCCAAGAAAAAAACTGCTGTCAATGGTCCTCGAACCCCTTATATTATAATACGTGAACCACGTGATCAAGGTATTTCTCGAGGCCGTTCATCTAGCAGATGTGTGGTGTGGTCTATACATATTAAAGTTGGTGGGAATATATAAGGTCAGGAATGGAATTGGACAGAGAGAGAGGGAGAGGGAGAGGAGAGGAGAGGAGAGGAAAGGAGAGGAGAGGAGAGAGAGAAAGAAACAAAGAAAGAAAGAACTACTGTTTTAATCTTTGTCTGAGGCTGAATAAAGATATAAGAGCAAGGGCAAAGTTATCTGGCCAGATGTTTTGCAGAATTCAAACTTGAAGCAAAGTCCACTCATCATTTATAAACAAAACTAGTGAGGTACCTGTGCTGCAGGTGGCAGCGCAAAATCTAAAAAAATGATTTGAGAAATGGTGTGAAAACTCCCAGCGCAGGACACCTGTTGGGAGGAAAAAGGGTTCCACAGAAAGTTTGGCAGGCCAGTCCCAAAACTGAGGGAGTAGTTCGGGGACAGACAGACAGACAGACAGACAGACAGACACTTGTTTTATTCTCGAAAGATTCCCAATTATGTCTCCTGCCTTTGATGGCCACTGCACAGCCAGTACCAGGTATCAGGTCTCTAGTGATCCTGCCAAAAGGCAATGACCTCTACAATAGCATAACTGGAATGTCAGTTGACTTGGCACACCTATTTGTGCTCATTTCTTGCAGAATCCGTGTTTAGCTAGCAAAATCGCTGCTGGCAGTATTTAGCTCTCTCCTAATGCAGGCCTCGGCGTAGGTTGGTAACTTTTACGGATGAACGTGATGGCACTTGCGAGGAGGTTATCAGTTTGTGAGACTTTGACTTTGAGTAACTTCATTATTATTTGAGTTGTTGTTGTTTTTACCTTGACATTCGTGCCAGATTTCATCTACCAGATATTTGTTCTTATCCTCATCCACCTCGGCTTTCTTCTTTTCATATTTGATACATGTAAGTGGCTTGGACTGGAGGCCGTTGTGATTGTTGAATGAAATGTCAACGCATCTCGACATCCAACACAGGAAGTTGTTCATCCAATACAGGAAGTTGTTCTTCCAACACAGGAAGTTGTTCATCCAATACAGGAAGTTGTTCATCCAATACAGGAAGTTGTTCTTCCAACAAAGACTAAAAACTCGACTGGAGTTTTCTGCAATGAAACTTCAATGTGCACCTTTCAACCTCTCCCCCCCCCCCCCCCCCCTCTCCTCTCCCCCTTCCCAGGTTATGAAGAAATTTTGGAAAGTACCCATTTTGTCCTTGCAAGGGCAGTGGTGGATTACATATTACTTCCAATCTTTATTCTCTCCATTTGTGAAATCGTACTTCAGTGGATCATTGATTTTAAGGGCTTCTGGAAGGACTATTTCAACATTGTTGACCTCACCTTGACCATTTTGGTAAGTTAACCTTTTCATACAGTCCCACAATAGAATAATGTTTTTTGCATTTCCAGTTTGCACTATCGCATCAAAGCATGGGGGAATTTTAAACGTGAATAAAATCAAAACCTGAAACTCCACAAACGCATCACTCACATTATTCTTCTCAGCAAACACTCGTCTCTTCATATATGCACACGCACACCCACTCACTTTATAATTTAATGATAGAAGATACTTCAAATGTACACCAGAGGCCGATGGGACCTCGGAGCGACGCGAAGCAAACAAAATGGTGGCGCCTGGATAATGGGCGGTGCTTGTGAAGCTGGGGGCGAGGCGTGGCCTGTATAATGGGCGGTGCTTGTGAAGCTGGGGGCGAGGCGTGGCCTGTATAATGGGCGGTGCTTGTGAAGCTGGGGGCGAGGCGTGGCCTGGATAATGGGCGGTGCTTGACGCTTGTCAAGCTGGGGGCGAGGCGTGGCCTGGATAATGGGCGGTGCTAGCACAGGCAAAACTGACCTTTTAATACATATATAAGAAGAATATTCTCCTTCCTGAGCATCAGGATTAAAAGCGATGTGATTGTTTTAATCAAAAAGGGAAGGCCGTGTTAATCAGCCATTTTGTATATGAGGTTTTGGTAGCCTACCTGCTTGATCTCACCATGGTGCTTGCTTTGAATCCCATCGCATCTCACAGGCCCTGATTCCCCACGTGATGCTGGTTACCATGGATACTAGTTCTGTCGCCCGTATGGAAGACATCGAATTCATGAAGAAATTCCGCGTGTTATTCACTCTCAAAGTGATTCCGCGAGTGGAAGGATTTCGAAGGCTGGTTGTGCTGGTCTTCAAAACGCTTCAGGTGTTATTTTCCTTCATGTATTTCATTCCTCCAGGTAATCAAGGAACCTTTGTGTTTACATTTGACGAAGGGATGACTGACTAACTCGGTATGTTTTTCTCTTGTTTAGAAAATGAAGAACATTTTGGTGAATTTTCTCATCATTTCCTACACCTTTGCAACATCCGGAGTACTTTTCTTCAAAGATTTTGGGGACGAGGCCCACCTTTCAGGCACCAACGGGACCGACGCCCATTTTGGGATGGAACCCCACCTTGCAGACCACACACAGGCCTACACCCACAGTTTTAAGTAAGTTTACTCATTTGTTTCATCACTAATACTATTACAAGAGCTATATAATGATACAAGAGGATAATTTGAAACATGATTGTAGACTTACGAGACCGACACCGGGTTCCAGCCAGCACGTCCAGTTGTGGCCCATATGAGTCCTATGTGGGATAACTTGTGGGTCCCAAGTGTGTACCCCCCCCAGGTATGCTCCATCTGGATTTGCCCATAGGTTCCACCTGGGGCCCAACTGGGTTAGCCCATGTGGGCAGAGCATGGGCTTTTCGTGGGCTACCCCATGTGGGCAGGGCATGGGATTTTCGTGGGCTACCCCATGTGGGCAGGGCATGGGCTTTTTGTGGGCTAGCCCACATAGGCAGGACGTTATTATTGCCCTCGCCAGAGGAGAGGGTATTGCATTTGATTCCGTTTGTTTGCTTGTTTGTTTGTCCGCACAGAATAAATATGATTTTCTCTGCAACTTATGCCAGGAAGAGGAACGACAGACGCGCTCTTTATTTTGAGGCAGTTGCAGGACAAGTACATGGAGAAGAGGAAGAAGTTGTTTCTTGGGTTTGTTGATCTGGAGAAAGCATTCGATAGGGTTCCACGCAAAGTATTGACATGGGCATTGAGGAAGTTAGGAGTGGAGGAATGGTTGATCAGAGTAGTGATGGCAATGTACAAAAGAGCGCGCACAGCTGTAAGGACGAAGGACGGGAACAGTGGTGAGTTTGAGGTGAAAGTGGGAGTGCATCAGGGGTCGGTACTAAGTCCACTACTATTTGTAGCTGTGATGGAGGTGCTGGCTCAGAACGTAAAGGAGGGTTTACCGTGGGAGTTGTTGTATGCAGATGATCTGGTGTTGATTGCGGAAAGTATGGATGGACTGAAGGAAAAGATGAACAAGTGGAAGGAATGTATGGAGACAAAAGGTCTGAAGGTGAATATAGGAAAGACGAAGGTGATGGCAAGTGGTAAAGCAGGTGGTGAGCTGGATAGAACTGGGAAGTGGCCATGTGCTGTGTGCAGGAAGGGTGTCGGAGTGAACTCCATTCAATGTACAATGTGCGCTGAGTGGGTTCATCAAAAATGTAGTGGTCTGAGAGGGTCATTAACCAGTGTGGCAGCTACATTCAAATGTAAGGTGTGCACAGAGGGAGCTGCCTGCAGATGGAGGAAATGTTGAGTTGGAGCTTGGAGACGGCGTGAAGCTGGAAGGTGTGAAAATATTTTGCTACCTCGGAGACATGCAGAATTGAGAAGGTGGATCAGACTCGGCACCGGTTGCTAGAGTGAAAGGTGCATGGAAGAAGTTTCGGGAACTGAGTGGCGTGCTGATGAGGAGGGGAGTGTCTTTGAAGCTGAAGGGAAAGGTGTATTCTGCATGTGCGAGAAGTGTTATGATTTATGGGACCGAGACATGGGTCATGAATGTAGAGCAGCAATAAAGGCTGGAAAGGGTGGAAATGCGAATGGTTCGGTGGATGTGCCGAGTATCGTTGAGAGAGAGGAAGACAAATGATGAATTGCGAAAGATGATGGGAATAGAGCCTGTGATTGATGCTGTGAAGAGGAACAGGTCGAGATGGTTTGGTCATGTGTTGAGGAAGGATAAAAGTGACTGGTTGAGAAGAGTGATGGAAATGAATGTGGAAGGAAGTAGATGACGGGGAAGACCGAGAAAGACTTGGTTAAAGATGGTGGAAGAAGAAATGCGGGCAAGGGGGTTAACAAGGAGAGATGCAGAAAATAGGGCAAAATGGAGATTGTCATGGGGACCGCAAGGCTAACCCCCGCTCTGGCAGGGAAAATGGCCTTAAGAATGCATGTTGTTGTTGTTGTCTGCAACCGTTGGTCTGATTGACAGGAATTTTTCACCAGACGTGCACCTCCACCTGTATAATTTGTAATGATAATTATGACATCATTTCGGATCATTGGGCATGGTATGGGTGACATCTTGGAAAAAACAAAAAACTTTGACCTCTATATCTCCAAAAGTGCTGCATATAAAAAATTGAGATATGGCTCATTGTAAAGAACTCTCCATGGGGAATATCATATCTTAATGATAGTCATAAATGCCTCTATTATGACGTCATAAGTCGACAAGTACAAAACTTTGTTTTGACATTTTTTTTTTTTTTTTTTTTTTTTTTTTTGTATACAAGATCGAGGCTCGTGAAAGAGCGAACATTAATCACACAGAAAGACAAACCGACACATAAAACATATAACATAGGGAGCGGTAGACAAGATGGGGAGAGAGGGGGAAGGACACAAACACAACATTTGAGAGCAGGGACCGAGAGACATGGAGACATCGAGAGATCTGAGAGAGGGCGAGGGCTTTGGGGGGGGGGGGGGGGCGTGGGAAGGGGGCAGTGGGAGAGGTATAAAACATATGGACACTGCCAGGACTTCCAGGAAAGAAGTTGGAATTTCAAACAAGGTGGATCTGGGGTGAATTAGCGGGGGTAGAAAAGATCAAGGTTTTGGATGGGGGAAGATAAGAGATGGTGGTGAACAGCTGTTTTAAAGACCTGGAGGGAGGAGTGGGGTTGAAGGGAGTGAGGTAGTTTGTTCCAGAGGCGGGAGAAAAGAGGAATGAAAGAGTGAAGGTGAGCGGAGAGCCGAGATTTCGGCAGTTTAACCATCAGAGGGTTGCTGGCAGATCTTGTGCGACCTGTAGGAATATTTGGGGGACAGAGCACAGAGAGAGCTGGGGGTGCAAGGCCGGAGAGGAGTCGGTAGAAGACAGAAAGACCACCTACCTGCCTGCGGTGAGTGAGTGAAAGGCCCTCAGAGATAGCTTCATCGCGGGAGATTCCAATAATTCTGAAAGCTTTGGTTTCAACAGCGTGAAGCCGAGCTAGGTGTGAGGCAGGAGCACCGGCCCATAGGGGAGAACAGTATTCCATTGAGCTGCGGATGAAAGCCTTGTATGTGGTGAGGAGCTCAGGTGTGCCGAGGAAGGACTTCGCACGACGGAGGATGCCCAGTCGGCGACTGGCTTTGGAGGCCAGCTTGGAAATGTGGTTTTCCCAAGAAAGATCATGGCAGATAGTGAGACCCAAAATCTTGAGCGACAGAACTTCTTGGAGAGGATTGTTGAGAAAGTAGATGGGAGGGTTGTCCAGTCGATCTTTTCGGAGAGACATAGTAAGAGTGTGAGATTTGTCAGGATTGAAAGACATGTTCCACATGTTTGACCAGTCTGTGATTTTGTCCAGGTCTTCAGAGAGTGAGGAGGCAGCAGACTGCCGATCTGAGGGAAGAGGAATGGAGCGGCAGAGAGTGGAGTCATCAGCAAAGAGATAGAGAGGATTTTCGAGAGAGTCAGAGAGATCATTGATGAAGACCAGAAAAAGCACGGGGCCCAGAACACTGCCTTGGGGAACTCCAGCCTGAACAGGAAGAGGAGATGAAAGAAACCCATTCAGGGCCACACGTTGACGACGACTAGAGAGGAAGTCCGCCAGCCATGCGTGGAGATTTCCATGGATACCAAAGGAGGAGAGTTTGGTGAGCAGAGCGGGGTGCCAGACCGTGTCGAAGGCACGTGATATGTCGAGGGAGACAGCTCTAATTTCCTGTTTGGCATTGAGGACCTCCATCCATTGTTGAGACAGCAGAAGCAGCATGTCCAGAGTAGAGTGACCTGGTCTGAAACCAAATTGATGATCAGAGATCAAGCCATTGGAGAAGAGGAAAGATTTCATATCAGAAGCAATGATGGATTCCATGACTTTGCTGATAATTGGGAGAAGGCTGATTGGTCTGTATTTGCTAGGATCTGTTTTTGCACCTTTTTTGTGCAAAGCGGTGATGTTGGCTGATTTCCAAGCAGATGGCAGTTGACCTTGAGCAAAAGAGAGGGTGAAGAGAACAGAGAGAGGGTGAGATAGAGCAGCAGAGCAGGATTTCAGGACCCGTGGGCTGATGCCGTCGGGTCCAGTTGCAGAATCAGAGTCGAGGGTTGACAGAAACTTTTCCACCTTGTCAGGAGGAAAGGACACGGAGTCCAGGAGCAGCAGGGTACGACTGGGTATGGTGGGTACAGAGAGGGATGGGTTTGGGACACAAGATTTAGAGGCAAACACAGAGTTGAGGCATTCAGCTTTTTCACGTGTGGAGTCAGCTGTGTAGCCGTTTGAGGTAAGGGAGGGGATGGAGGGGGAACAAACACCAGAAACGGATTTGACCAGACGCCACCAGGATTTGGAAGAGGGAGACAGATAAGAGAGTTCGGTCTTGAGAACGGAGAGATATTGTTTCCTGGCTCTCCTGAGGGTGGACAAACATATTTGTTAAATATGTTAAAACTATGTTAAATATGTTAACCGCCATATTTGTTTTAACACTAAAAACACTAAAAACACATCCTGGCAAGGGTCTGCAATCTCTGATTGCTCTTTCTTGTTGTACATGTGGTCCATATGGGAACAGCCTTCCTGAGGCTGTTCAATCCCACTCTTTTCTCCTGGGCATCGAGCAGGCAGTCATCCCCCATCCCTATCTGCAATCGTTTCTTCCGCCATATATATATTGTTACGGATCTCGGTTACGGCACTCCCCTTACCGAGGGGGGTTTAATCCCCTCGTCTATCACACTGGCCGTCCGAGTCCTGGAGCTATGACGTCACTTCCGGTCAGCGGTGAGTCGGGTTGTAAGCCCAATCCGTCCTACTACCTAATTACCAGCGCCTTCCGGTAAGCGAGGAAATGAGCCCCGCCGGAGCCGCGGCTGTAATGGACACGCCGAGCGAAGCGAGCCACGACTCAGGCCGTTAACAAAAGGACTAAACCCGATTATAGTGGTTGGCCAAATCATGCCATAGGTACTCAATTGGAAGAAAAGACGGAGGCGATCGAATGAGAGGAAACCAGAGTAAGAGAATAACAAAGAGTGGGTTTATTAATTATATACAAAAACCCAAAAGAAGAGGAAATGAAAGCAATATACAGAGCAAAAGGACACAGGGCAAGCTTAACTATACAGTCTTACTTACAACCCCGGACAAACAAACAGACTTACACGAACAGAGAATGGCAGGAAGGAGTGGCTGGAAGGGGGAGGAGGTCCAAGCCGATGGCAGGGCAGGAAGGTCCAGGCAGATGCGCAGCGTCGAGGTCCGCTCCAGTCCACGCTCCGGGCTTGATGCGAAACCCGGCGGCAGCTGCACGTATGGTTTCACGCGGTCGGACAATGTGAATATATGGCGATATTGTCGTTGTCAACGGACCCACTCTCCTGCCTTATGATTCAGCGTGTTCTCCTCTGGTACCTTGCACTTCGGACCTTCGCACTCATCTCTCCTCTCTCAAAGCAGTCCCTCGCAGCCGCTTTTATAGGGCGTTCTTGTATCCAGGCGCCGGCTCCTATGACACGCCTACCGGTCGGCTCACCTCGGCCCTGGTTGGCCGGCGAGGGCTCGCTGGCTCCACCTCTGATGGTGAGTTGACGTGCCACACCTTGTTCTTGTGTCCCGCCCCCTTTTTCCTCGGCCTGAGACCGCATGTTCAATGGCGGCTTGGGGCCATCAAACAAACCAAGACAAAGGGCAGCGAACGCTGCCCTACCGCTACTGCACTTTGAAGAGCAGGAGATGATTGGGGAAATTGAAGGGGCCTATCTTATTTGATTAATGCAACGCAGATTCAACTATTGGGAACAGATCCTTAACTAAAACACATAATAATGAAACAACTACAGAGAGGTCCTATGGTGCTCTACGTGTTGTACATGGACTAACTAGGGTGCGCTCTTTAATAAAGCCAAATAATGGGGATATTTACAGGGGATCATTTATAAGGGAACATTTACTAAAATTTACAAAGTGAAGGTTCTAAAAACCGTAACACAGCACCCGTCTCTCCTCCAGGGCCGTCCCGGCCCGAAAGAACTTTAACTTAATGTGGCACTCAGGTGTAGTAACCCTCTACTATTAACCTTACCCTGAGTGCGACAGTTTTAAAACAATTAAGTATGTCCCACTGCTACGTTGCATCCACCCTAACAGATTCACGCCCACAGGATAACCGAATCACGGAATTATTTCCAAACTACACATAAAGCCGGTGGGGAGCATCATTTACAAGACACTAAATATGTACACTGCAAACCCAGGACCTGTCTTTTGGGAGACAAAAATATGTTTTGCAAGAGGAAGGAGCATGCACTGCACTGTACCGATACACCATACCCACATGCCCGGGGATGCACAATTGATATTGCAGTGCACCCCCGAGCACAAGAGCATTACAAAGCAACAATCAGCACCAAAGCACTAAAAGCACCATCCAGTGCTCATTTCACACATGTCATCACATTTCAATAATAAACAAACTGATGACTCTCTTCTCAGCTCCTGCTCTGCTGGCCCGATGTTTCTTGATGTTGTCGTTCTTGTGGCTTGGTGCCTATTTGTAATAATAAAAAAGGCACACAATGCGTCCATTTTTTAAATTTATGGCCAACAGGGGCCAACTAAGGGTGGTCCACCTGTATGGCATAGGGGCCACCTCACCGTGGTCCGCAAGCAAGCTTTTCTCTGGCCATCATGGCCGGTCCCAGCAGAGGGGCCAGGCCCCAACAACATGGGGTCCATAAGTGTGGTGCTTAGCCACAGAACCGTGGTCCATATGGTGGTGCTAGGCCGCACGCCGTGCGGTCCATAAGGTGGTGTACCGGTCCAGGCAGGCTGTGCAGCGGTGGTTCGGTTCGGGCACTGCGGCTACCTGCGCACTCCCCCCGGACCCAAAAGAACAAGCCGTGAGTGGGGAAGGAAGGACACAGCAAGCAGCAAGGTCGCAAGGGTACACATTAATAAAGGTAATGCAAGGTGAGGTGCGCATGGGAGCGAGCGGAGAAAGGTCGTCCATGCTGTACGTCACCCCCCCCCCCCCCCTGTCACCAACCCTACCCTTGCCCTTACCCCGTATTTACAAAATTCTACACATTTACAAATTTGTCACTACTGTCTCGTCTTCCCCATATCTCCCTGAATCCAAATTGGTCACCAATCCCTCTAATCCAAATTTGCCCCCCAATTACAATTCCTCATCAATCCCTCCTCAGGAGGAAGAGATGGAATTACAGCACAATGTCACACTTACGTCATGATGCGTCTTCCAATCCAACCAAACACTTGCAAAAATCAGTGGTGTGGAGTCCTGTCATCACCTCAGGTGAGTGGATGCAGATGGTGCGAAGAGATTTCAATCCTAACTATACTTCTAAATGACTTTAACACTTTTACTCTACCCGGGATCTTTCCCTGCAAAACCATTGGCCATCTTACACTATGTGGTTCTAAGGACCGAACTCCCATTGACCAAACTGCGGTGCTCACCAATTTGGGGTCTCACTCCCCCGATTCTTCACCCTGTGGCTTCGCACAATTTCCAGGCTGGGTCGTGTGGCGCTCCCAGCAGGTCCGCTCACCTGCACACCTCCGCCACTGCAGTTGGCTCCTGAGCTTACCTGCTCCTTACCCTAACCTACCTAGGGAAGGCCCTCTGGCGCTCTCACCCCCTACCGCCCTCTCTGGCGTCAGGCTTCCCGGGTCCGTCCTCCGGATCCTCGGGCCCCATTGAACAACTCTACTGGCTCCCAGAGCCTACCTGTGGCCTCACCTGGCCGACATACTAACAGTGGCGGAGTGCCCATTTAATCATTCGTACTAACAGGCCACATGCCCAGCCATTCCACTTTACTCATGCACCAATCACAACACTCTGTGCCACTACTTGCACCACAGATGCCAATATCCAACTACAATTTACCTACTCCCTCTACCTACTTTTAAACTACCCTCCCCGGGTATTCGTGAAGGGGGTCCATCTTCCCCACCCACTCCTTTCGCACCAACCACTCCACTCCACGTATTCCACACTACTCACTCCACACCATCCATTCCATACTCCATTCCATCTATTCCATACTCAATTCACTCCAGACCATCTATTCCATACTAACTATTCTACACAACCATTCTCCATACACCTGTGCTTCGCTTGCACACCTGTGCCCACACACCTGGTGTCACCTGCACACCTGGTGGCACTTGCACCCTCCTTTCCTCCCAGGCTCATTCATTCAATACAACTCACAATCGCACTTTTCACAATACGCTGCTCAATCACCTCCTTCACACACACTGCATCATCTAAGCTGACTACTCCCTTCTGAAACTCGTGCTTCCCAGTCGCCCCTTATACTATTGCACTCCCTCGTCATTATAATCCACTAATCTGCTACGCCCCCTCTACAGGTACATGTCACTACTTAACTCTACAGTTACCTATGGTCATCTTTCTAAATCCTAACAATAACCTAACCCTCCTGGGCTAGTTTGCACAGCCACCCCATAAACTAATGCTCATGTGCCCTGATGGTGATGTGAGGAATGGTGGATTTACCATCCCTCTACACCATATACCTTTTGCCATCAATTTCCAATTTTGCCAATCAAATTTGCCCATCAAATTTGCCAATCCAATTTACCAATCCAATTTGCCAATCATATTCACTATCCCTACCAAATGTCCGTTAAACTTGAGCCTCGGTGCGTCATGACATTTTCAAAGCTCGGCTTCGCAAAGCCGATCAATGAATTCGGGTGGTTTGGTCTCCTGCGGTTGGGTCCGTCTGGCATCCGATTCAGGGGAGGAGGTTTCATCAGGCCAAGGTTCAAAGCACCATCCCGGCGCGGGGCCTTTCGCTCCCATGCGCGGTGGGTCAGCCTTGCCCGGGTGGAACGCCGCCACCACAAGGGGGCGCCGTTCCGACCCCTCCTACCCTCCCTCGAACCGGGCCGCCCACTTTGCCTGGCAAAACGCGGACGCGACCGTGCAGGGCGGGGTCCGGCCCGAATCGTGCACGACGCTCCGAACAGGAGCGACGCGACACCGATCCCCGCCGGCTCCCACAGTACACAAAGCCCGGCACGGACCGAGGGCTCGCGTCGGGTATACGTCGGCCTAACCGCTGCCCTGGTCAACGTCGATGCTCCCCGTACATGCTCACACGCATACGCGACCCCTTTCACACTCTCCAAAACCGGTGCTCCAACGCCGCTCATACATCCCACGCATTCTAACACTGTACTCGCTTGTGCATTCTCTTTCACTCCATACTCCGGTGTACTCATAAAGCTCACCACACACTCGCGCACATTCTTGCGCATCCATTCTCCTCGCACACTCTATCACACACCTTTCTTCCCCCGTTACGTCCTCTGTAACACTCACCACGGGTGTGCACTCCTGCACATACCCACTCACGTGCTCCGATGTGCACTTCCGCACACGCGCCACAACCAACTCAGGTGTGCATTCCCGCACACGCTCAACCATTCCAAGTGCATTCTTTCTCACTCGCCACAACCAACTCGCACTCCATGTCACTCTCACCACCACACTCTGTCGTGCATTCATTCACACTCGTACATCTCACCACGGACCTTTCACTAGCGCCCGGGTGCCGTCGCGACCCCACGCGCGCGGAAATTTTTTTTGCGCCAAACACAGACCGACTCACTTGGGCGCTTCTTCCTCCTCGCTCCAACACCTGCAAACTTTCCATTTGGTTTATAAGCACAGCATCACGATGCGAATCCAGACTTTGTGCAATTTCCATTCCTTCACCCCGCGGGTGCTCTTCTACGTCTGCGGTGTCTCCAATTCCAATTTCCACCACTATTGGTTCGATTGATTCGATTTGAATTTATTTTTTCTTTCCCTCGACGACCGCTGGTCCGAATAAAATTTCCTTTTCTACCTCGGCGGTCGCCGGCTTCCCCATACCCCGGGTCGCGATTTCTACCCCGGTCCAGTTACCTGCGCCTTGCTCCAACTCGCTTTTCCCGCGCTTCTCAAGCCGCGTTACCTCGTCGCATACCCTTGTGTCTTTCCCGCTCGCCCTGCGGTTAATGCTCTGCCCACATTCTTTTACGCTGTTTCTCAATTTCTCTCCCAGTCTATTTTCCAATCCCTTGAAGCTATCCTCCGTTTTGACTATAAAGGCCATCATGTGGGTCACGAATAGGCCCCAGTCTACTGCCGCTGCAGGCTCGGCTACCGCGACCACATGCGCGGCGCCGCCATTTTGTGCGCCCTCAACCCCCGCTACCGCATCCTCATTTTTTTTATTTTTTT
>NC_136263.1:34500146-34520146 GCF_964187855.1 Myxine glutinosa
GAGGGAGGTGCTCTTCGGGTTATATTTATAAGCCAAATGAGGCATTTTTACTGTAAGTGGATAGTGACTGGTAATGAATTTGTTTTCTTGACTATTTTTGAACAGGACACAGCCTTCAACTGGCTAAGGGGGCGACTGCTCCGATATTGGGTTGCGGGGTTGTGGGGATGGAGTTGGGCTGTCTGGAGGTAAATGTGGTGGCATAGGTGGCAGAGGTGTGCGACCAGTATCTTCTGGGATTGTGCTTCCTGATGGAACATGACTGTCAACTAGACCATGGGCGAGGTCACATGTGGTTGGGTACTGAGAGGCTGCAGTTGGTCGGACTGGGGGATGTCGAGGAGGCACAGGGGATGTGGCTGGAGGTGCCATGCACTGTGACTGTGCCTCCCAGATCCGAGGCCGTGGTGATGGCTGAGATGGCAGCAGGTGCTCACCACATTGGCCTGCTTGAGCTAGTTGAGCCGTAGTCCTCACAGGAGGCCGAAGGATTGATGGTGTGTCGCACCCTCGTGTACACTCGTGGGCCCATGTTGGCATATCTGCATGTTGGAACGTATATACGTACATTTCGATTTCTATAAAAGTGAAATGTCCGTTTGTTTGTTACTTGCAAAATCGAAGATTTTTCAAGTATATTGGTCGGTTGCGTTTATGGTTCTGTCTGTTTGTCTGTTTTTGTCACCGGCCTACAGGTCACGATTCTAAACTGATTGTCACAAAACTTCACGAAGTTGTATAGGTCGTCCCAATTGAGAATCCATGACCTTGCTGATTGATTGATTCCATGACCTTGCTGATTATTTGGAGCAGGCCGATTGGTCTGTAGTAGCAAGGATCTGTTTTTGCACATTTTTTGTGTAAAGCGGTAATGTTGGCTGATTTCCAAGCAGATGGCAGATGACCTTGAGCAAAAGAGAGGGTGAAGAGAACAGAGAGAGGATGAGATAGAGCGGCAGAGCGGGATTTTCAGACCTGTGGGCTGATGCCGTCTGGTCCAGTTGCAGAATCAGAGTAGAGATTTCACAAAAACTTCTCCACCTTGTCAGGAGAGAAGGACACAGAGTCCAGGAGCAGTTGGGTTCGACTGGGTAAGGTGGGAACAGAGAGAGATGGGTTTTGGACACAAGATTTTGAGGCAAACACAGAGTTGAGGCATTCGGCTTTTTCACGTGCGGTGTCAGCTGTGTAGCCATTTGAGGTAAGGAGGGGAACAAAACCCAGAAACAGATTTGGCCAGACACAACCAGGATTTGGAGGAGGGAGACAGGTTTGAGTGTTCAGTCTTGAGAGTCGAGAGATATTGTTTCCTGGCTATCCTGAGGG
The DNA here is from genome assembly GCF_964187855.1 of Myxine glutinosa. Classification (NCBI taxonomy): domain Eukaryota; kingdom Metazoa; phylum Chordata; class Myxini; order Myxiniformes; family Myxinidae; genus Myxine; species Myxine glutinosa. The sequence continues at coordinate 34,501,473 of NC_136263.1, forward strand.
TAGACACACACTTGTTCCAAGCTTTGTGAAAGGAACTGAGATTACCTTCAGTTGGATTAGCCTTCCATGAGGTGAAGGCAAGTTGCTTCATGGCAACTGCCTCACCATAAGCTTCAGTGTTCCATGGATGGGAGGAAGAATATGACAACTGAAGATGAGATGGGATAAATCTGTGCATGCGAGAGACAGAGCAGTTTACTTTCGAAGAATTCCCAGGAAGAGTTGATGTCAGAGGCAGTAGAGATGGGAGACCAGTCCAGATGATTGATGGCTGCTTGAAGACCGTGCCAGTCAGCCTGAGTGAAGTGCCAGACTCGTCGGCACTGAGGAGGCTCTCTGAGAATGGCCAGAGAGATGTCCACTTTAACAAACAAATGATCAGAAGAACCAATTGGAGCCGAAGAAGAGCAGCAGACATTTGCAGGGAAGTTAGTCATAACCAAGTCTAGAAGAGAAGATACTCCATTGACTGAGATCCGGTTCGGGAAAATGACAGATTGTGTCAGTCCCAGCGAGTCGCAGAAGTCCTTTGCTGAGGTGCCATGGCTGGTGTGAGAGGAACCCACACCCAGCCAGCTGGCATGATGACAGTTGAAGTCACCACTTATGAGGAAGAGAGAGTTGGGATGAGTGGATAGAAGTTGGTCCACTTTGTCAGACAGGGAGATGTATGTTGTGAAAATGAACCAAGTCCACAATTTTGTCCCATAGGTAGGTTTAATATCAATCAGATCTCTGGCATCATCCTGTAAAATACAATCATGCAATATATATATCAGGATCTTGGCATCAAATAGGAAGGATCGATTATATTAGTCAATGCAAGCAAGCCTAGAATATGTGCGGGTACGTACCATTCAAGTCTACATGTCATAGTATAATGTCGCAGGAGTGGCCCCGAGTCGCGGACGTCCGAGGTCTTTTCGACGCCTCTCAGCGGTTCGGCGGAACGAAGGGTAAAGCTCGGCGGAACGAAGAAGATCGGCTATACCACATTTGCCAAACATCCATCCATCCATCCATTCAATGAATGGCTCAGATCTAGCCGGAACATCCATCCATTCAATGCTGCCATTGAATGGCTCGGATCTAGCAATGTCCCGGATGTATTGTCCATCCATGGATTTTCCTATCGACAAACCGAGAGAATGTTCTAATGTTCTCCCATCCATTCAGTGCCGCCATTGAATGGCTCGGATCTAGCTGGATCGCTACCGAGAGACTCCCCTCACTCAGCCATCCCCCCCCCCCCCTCCCCTTCCAAGATTGCAGCTGCGCGCTGCGTACCGAAGTCGAGCGACCTTCACAGTCTGGGTCAGAGGGAAATGGAAACGGGCAGCGGCCGGGCGAGGCGTCTCGCAGTCTCGAAACGTGTCGTGGAAACGAGCCAAGAGCTCTGACCTAGAAACAACAAGCCCAGAGTCAAGGGCGAACAGGCAGGACGGTGCCTCCGTGACCTGCTCAGGAGACAAGGGAGTCGGGCGCCACGCTCAATGTTACCATTTCATGAGGTACTCCCAAATGCACCCCCAAATGCCCAATGGTCCTATCGAATAACGGCATGGGTCCCCATTGAGTGCTAGACGCCCCGAAGGCCTATGGTCTCAGCGAATAACGGCATAAGACCTCGTTGTTGGCTAGACGCCCCGATGGCCTATGGTCTCAGCGAATAACGGCATGAGTCCCCGTTGAGTGCTTGACGCCCCGAAGGCCGATGGTCTCAGCGAATAACGGCAGGAGTCCCCGTTGAGTGCTAGACATGGCGTCGGCGCGACCTCTAGGTACCGCCACGTTATGACACGCACGTTTGTGCTGGGGCGGTCAGGTTGAGTATTTCCTCTATCTGTGGAGTTACTCGGGTACATGGAAACTCGAGGAGACGAACCCCGATGACGACAGCGCGTGAAGCACGCAATTATGTTAATGGCGTCGTAGGGCAAACGCGTGATTAGTCGGTGACGTCATCAATTGGTCCGGGCGCGTGCGGGCGGGTTTGACGGCGATTCGCCCCGTCCTCGGATTCCTGGTGCGGAGTTCCAGCTGAGCGGTATCCCCGCACGGAGCAAACGAGCGGGCTCGAGATTGGGGTACTGAATACGAACCCGGTCGACGAGTGGATTGTATACCTAGGGTGCACTGCGTTCGAGGGAAAACCGAAAGTCGAACTCGGCCTGTCGAACCAGCGCGGTACGCCGAGTCGAGTGGGTGAGCACGCTGGGCAGCGATAAATTGCACGTCCTGAAGTAGCGTCTCGTTTGATAGCTTTCGGGCCGTGTTTGTCCGGAGTTAGACGCGGGGAATAGTGTCAACAGTGCGGTAGCCATTCCGCTATCACCCGAGCAAAGAGGATGATGGGCGAGACCCATCGCCATGTCGGCGATCATCAGAATACATCGTGCTATGGTAAATGATCATCTAGTCATCTGAATACATCGTGCTATGGTATATGATCATCTAGCTTGATACGACATTCCCCTGCAGTGCCCGAGTGCCGTGAAAGTCTATAAAGATCCCGCTCGACGTCCTTAGAAACTGCCGCCAGACGAGGCTCGCTGCCTGTCCGTTAATCGGGACAGAGATGACGGCGCCGACAAGCCGAACATCCGTGCTGTGGCGAGTCCTCGAGTGGTGCCGGACGAGCCTCATGCGTTGAGACGACTCTGGGCAGCGGAGTTCGCCGGCCTCGTTGAGTAGCCACGCGTAGGTGAGATTCCGACCAGCAGCAATCGGGGCCGCCGGCCTCGCCGAGTACGGCCTGCGAGGGGAATCGCATGCGATTCGCGTGTAGGTGGGGTTCCATCCAGCGATGGTGCAGCGTGCGCAACGTGCGCGTCATGCATAGAAGGGATTCCATCCAGCAATGGTGCAGCGCGCGCGATTCGTGCATAGGAGGGATTCCATCCAGCAATGGTGCAGCGCGCGCGATTTGCGCATTGAAGGGGTTCCATCCAGCAATAGTGCAGCGCGCGTGATTCGTGCGTAAGAGGGGTTCCATCCCGCGGTGGGTGCAGCGCGCACGATTCGTGCGTAAGAGGGTTTCCATCCCGGGATGGGTGCAACGCGCGTGATTCGCGCGTAGGAGGTGATTCCGACGAGCAGCGATCAGAATCGCCGGCCTCACTGAGTAGTGCCCGCGATGGGTGCAGCGCGCGGCTTTGCGTAGGAGGTGATTCCGACGAGCAGCGATCGGTCGGGTAGGCCGGCCGGGTGAGGCATGACAGACATGGGAGTCGCGAACACTCGCGTGGAAATCTCATCTCGGGCCGAGGCACGCAAATCTAAGATGATTCTCTCAGACGAAGCCGTTAGCGTTTCCCGCAACCGAGGCTAGACTCGTACCTTCGGCTCCAAGCACGTCCGTCGACCTGACGGGGTTCCAGCCGCAGGACGTTTCCCAGTAGCATCGTTCTCCAGGCGTCTTGCTGGAGTTCGTCATGCCTGCTCCGGCGTTCGGTCCTCGGGAGAGCAGTTCGTGCTTTGACGACGCGGTTCCGGAACAAAATGCTTGCGAGGTTCTGATGCATCCGGTCCCTTCGTGGCAGACTGGCAGCGAGAGTAGTCGGAGCTCCGTGGCTGGAGCTAGCTCGACGGGTCCTCCGCTGGGCATTCTTCTCCGAGGTGGGCATCGCAGGAGCGTGGAGAAAGTCGGGAAACGCTCATCTGGGATCTGCGATCACCTGGCCAGTGTCCTGCCATTTCCGCAGATCTTGATTGATATTAAGTGTTGTGAAAATGAACCAAGTCCACAACTTTGTCCCATAGGTAGGTTTAATATCAATCAGATCTCTGGCATCATCCTGTAAAATACAATCATGCAATATATATATCAGGATCTTGGCATCAAATAGGAAGGATCGATTATATTAGTCAATGCAAGCAAGCCTAGAATATGTGCGGGTACGTACCATTCAAGTCTACATGTCATAGTATAATGTCGCAGGAGTGGCCCGAGTCGCGGACGTCCGAGGTCTTATAGACGCCTCTCAGCGGTTTAAGTGAGCATCACACCTGGGTTCAACTTTGATACAATGCAGCACATGATACATTTTCACTACAATGTAAATGGAGTCATCACTGTTTGGAGGACGGAACAGAACACCTATGAACAAAAGGTGGGAGCGGAGAGGAAGCTGTAGCCAGAGGTACTCCTGGGGGTGGGGTGGAGAGAGGGCAGTGCAAAAAGAGTGAGGAAGAGAGTTTTTGATAAAGATAGCAACCCCACCACCAGGACGAGGCTCAGGTATATCATATCGGAGGATGGAGTAACCAGGAAGAGATATTAAGGAATCGGAAACATCTTGAAGGAGGAAAGTTTCTGTTTAGCAGATCAAGTCTGGATTGTCAGAAGCAACCTGTATGGAGAGATCTATCAGGTTTGAGCAAAGGCCCCGGATGTTTGAGGTCCATACCATTAAAGAAGAGGGAGGGGGAGCATCGGGTACAGGACAAGGGAGGGGATGGGTATGGAAAGATGAGGTAGGAGAGGGGGAGGTAGGGAGAGCTGTCGACACTGTGTCAGAGATTGCAGGAGAGCTAGGAGAAGAGGAAGGATGAGGAGGACAAAAGGTTTGATGGTGATGGGATGAGGCACAGCAAGGTGTTGTTTTAGGGGTGGCAGAGTGAAGTCGAAGGTTGGAGGAGGTTGGAGGTATGTGAATGAAGGGAGAGGAAGTGGGGAGGAGGCAGCTTTCAGGAGGAGGGGGAAGGGGAGGAATTGGAGAAAGATAGTATGGATGGAGATTGGAAGGGGAGGGTGGGGGGGGGGGTCATTTTGAAGGGGAGGGGTGAGGTGGGAGTTTTGAAGGGGAGGGGTGAGGGGGGGAGTTTTGAAGGGAAGGGGTGAGTAGAGAAATTTAGAGGGGAGGGGTGAGGGGGGAGTTTAGGAGGGGAGGAGCAAGGGGAGAGTTTAGGAGGGGAGGAGCAAGGGGGGTGTTTAGGAGGGGAGGGGCAAGGGGGGAGTTTAGGAGGGGAGGGGTGAGGTGGGAGAATTGAAAGGGAGAGGTGAGGGGGGAGTTTAGAAAGTGGATGATTAATGAAAAACGAACATTTATTACAAACTGGGTTTATTGTGATTTTCAAGTTAGAGATCCATTTGAAAATGATAGAACAGGGGTGGAATGACGGTGAGTTTAGAGCATGTAGAAAGAAAGGACTGTAAGAGATTTTATTTTTTTTGAAATGGAATGATTTGATGAGGAAATTGAAAAAGCCTTTTAAATAGGAAGAAAAACAGCGTGTTGTAATAAAACACTGCAGGGGAAAGTGTAAACATATTGTTGCGGTTTTTAGAACCTTCACATGTAAATTTAGTATTAAATTCCCTTATAAATAATCCCTGTGTACATTTCCCCATAATTGGCTGTTAATTGAAATAGGTGCACCCGAGTTGTCCATGTACAAGCACGTAGCGAATCATAGGACCTCTCTATAGTTATCTCGTTATTCTGTGTTTCAGGTAAGGCGGTGTTTCCAATAATTGACACTCCGTTGCATCAAATCAAATAAGATAGATCCCCTGTAATATCCCCATGGCCTAAAAACGCCAGTACGGCAGCGTTCGCTGCCCTTTGGCTCGGTCCTCAGCGCCTCAAAACCTCCATTGACCACGAGGTCATCTCAGAGAAGAAGGGGGAGGAGCTGCCGAATCACGGCCGTGGCATCACCTCGTCACCAAGGGTGGAGCAAAAGAGCCCTTGCCAGCGAACCAGCACCGAGGTGAGAAAACAGGCAGGCGTGTCATCGGGTCCGGCGGCTTCATACGGCCAAGGCCAATAAAAGCAAAGGAAGGGACTGCTTAAGAAGACGAGCAAGGAGAAGGTGTGGTCAAGCTGAATGGCAGATGAATGAGGGAGCACGAACACAGTTCTGTGGAGGGAGGCGCTTGACGAGTTCGGTGAAGAGAGACGCGCAACCTGCAAAGGTACAAGAGAGGGAGACACTGTTAAAAACAGCCCCTGCCGCGTGAAGCTCCGACGCGCTGCTGCGAACAACCCTGCGGTGTGGACCCGAGTGCGGAGAGTCGGCGGCTGCTCGCTCCTGGCCCGGCCATTCGGCACAGCCCTGAACCTTCTCATCCGTCCAGCCATTCCTGCATGCAATCCCATGAGTGTACGTGAGTTTGTGCTGTGGTCTTGTCCGGGGTATAAGTAAGCTTGTTTAAGAATTGCGCTGTGTCTTCTTCTTCCTCTCTATATTGCATTCGTTTTTCCTTCTCTTCATTTGGTTTTGTAAATAATAGTAATAAATACCAGTTCCTCCTTATTCTTGGGTTTTCATTCTCGTCCAATCGCTTTCGTGATTTCTTTCCATTGAGTACCTGTGGCACGATTTTCGGCCAATGTTGATAATCGGGTTAATCATTGATAGCGGCCCGTGTCGCGGCTCGCTTCGCTCGGCGTAATCCATCCAATACGTTGCGACACGGGCGGGAGTATTTCCTTGCGTACCGGAAGGCGCTGGTATTTAGGTCATAGGAAGAAACAGCCTCCTACCCTATTCAGCGCTGACCGGGCGTGACGTCATACTTCCAGGACCGGCGGAGATGGCCAGCTTAACAGGACAAAGGGATTAACCCCCCCCCCCACCCCCCCCCTTGCTAACGGGAGTGCCGTCCCCCGGATCCGTAACAATTGGTGTCCGGGAGTGGGATTTGACTGCATATATAAATACAGTCACGTGAAAAAGTAAGTACACCCCATGTAAAGTTTTGACTTTTTCAACATATTTCAACATACAGCTATTTGATCTTCATTTCAACAATATTGATAGAGAAAGGTGATATAATATAACAAATATCATGAAACATTTACATTTTGTAGTCCTTTGTATAATTTAAATACACATAAATGCAAATTTTGCATGTGGAAAAAGTAAGTACACCCCTGCATTTATCACTACTTCAAATACCTAAAATTAAAATCAGGTGCACCATCTCAGGTGCACATGATTAGAACATTGTTAGAGAGGATCTTGGAGGAACCTGTCTTATTTAAACCTCAGACATTTAGTTTGGTTTGCTCTTTGTTGTTGAAGTGTGCGGCATCACCATGCCTAGATCAAAAGAGGTCTCTGAGGCCTTCAGAAAGAAGGTTATAGATGCCTATGAGTCTGCGAAGGGATTTAAAAAGATCTCCAGTCAATTTGAAATCAATCATTCGACTGTCCGGAAGATCATCTGCAAGTGGAGAATATTCCAAACAACTGCGAACTTGTTCAGGTCAGGCCGCTCCAGCAAGTTCAGCCCGAGAGCAGACCGCAAGATGCTGAAAGAAGTCTCTAAGAACGCCAGAATGTCATCACGGGACCTACAGGTAGCTCTTGCCACTGTTGATGTCAAAGTGCACGAGTCTACCATTAGAAAGAGGCTGCAAAAATTTGATCTACGTGGGAGGTGTGCCAGGAGGAAAGCTTTGCTGTCCAGAAAGAATATCAGGGCAGGACTAAAGTTTGCCAATGAACACCTAGGCAAAGACCAGCACTTCTGGAACAATGTGCTCTGGACAGATGAGTCAAAGGTAGAGCTATTTGGCCACAGTACTAGAAGACATCTTTGGCGAAAACCAAAGACAGCATTTGACCACAAAAACCTGATGCCAACTGTAAAGCATGGTGGTAGAAATACTATGGTTTGCGGCAGCTTTGCTGCATCAGGGCCTGGGCAGCTCACTATCATAGAATCCACTATTAATTCTTCATTGTACCAGAGGGTGCTTGAGGATAATGTGAGGCCATCTGTTGAAAAGTTGAAGCTCAACCAAAGGTGGACCTTGCAACATGACAATGACCCGAAACATACCAGTAAATCCACCAAGGAATGACTGAAAAGAAAGAAATGGAGGGTTCTCGAATGGCCAAGTCAAAGCCCGGATCTAAATCCCATCGATAATGTTGTGGGGGGATTTGAAATGAGCTGTGCATGCAAGAAACCTTTCAAACATCGCACAGCTGAAAGAATTCTGCATGGAGGAGTGGGCAAAAATTTCTCCCAGTCGATGTCGGAGAATGGTAGACAGTTATAAGAAACGCCGACTTGAGGTTGTTTCTGCTAAAGGGGGCAATACCACCTATTCGAGCGAAGGGTGTACTTACTTTTTCCACATGCGAAATTTGCATTTATGTTTATTTAAATTATACAATGGACTACAAAATGTAAATGTTTCAGGATATTTGTTATATTATATCATCTTTATCTATCAATATTGTTGAAATGAAGATCAAATAGCTATATGTTGAAATATGTTGAAAAAGTCAAAACCTTACATTGGGTGTACTTACTTTTTCACGTCACTGTATATATACACATATATGTATATATTTTTTAAATATATACACTAGCTTGGCTCGGCTCGCCACGCTCACCTCACCACGTGTTGTTACAGAGGAACGGGCTTGTTTTAGCTGAGGATAATGACTGTACCTGAGTTGCTGTGTTGTCATGATTTACACCAATCGTAATACAAACAATTATTTTGCACAAATTTATTTGCAGTGTTTGTGATATTACATTTTTATAAGCAATTTCGGTGAAGATTTAAGTTGAAAAAAAAAACAATTCAAAAAATAACCCCTCAGCACGTCCATATGGGAGGGGTCTGTGCAGACTGAAAGTTTGGGATGATTACACCTCACCACCATGTAATTCAAAACACGTCACCACCAAGAAATTCAAAACACCTCACCACCAAGTAATTAAAAACACCTCACCACCATGTAATTAAACACACAACACTACCACGTAATTTAATACACCTCACCACCACGTAATTAAACACACCTCACCACCACGTAAGTAAAAACACCTCACCACCACGTAATTAAAAACACCTCACCACCACGTAATTAAAAACACCTCACCACCACGTAATTACCAACACCTCTCCACCACGTAATTAAAAACACCTCACCACCACGTACTTAAAAACACCTCACCACCATGTAATTAAAAACACCTCACCACCACTTAATTAAAAACACCTCACCACCACGTAATTAAAAACACCTCACCACCACGTAATTCAAAACACCTCACCACCACGTAATTCAAAACACCTCACCACCACGTAATTCAAAACACCTCACCACCATGTAATTCAAAACACCTCACCACCACGTAATTCAAAACACCTCACCACCACATAACTCAAAACCTCTCACCACCACGTAACTCAAAACACCTCACCACCACGTAACCCAAAACACCTCACCACCAAGTCATTAAAAACACCTCACCACCACGTAATTCAAAACACCTCACCACCACGTAATTCAAAACACCACACCACCACATAATTGAAAACACCTCACCACGACGTAATTCAAAACACCTCACCAACACGTAATTCAAAACACCTCACAGCCGCGTCATTAAAAACACTTCACAACCACGGAAACAAAAGTTTGAGGGAGTACTTCAGTGATAACAGACAATGCCCAGATATGTGCACATGCAGATGGATGCCTGTACCTGAGTTGCTGTATTGTCATGGTTTAAACCAATCATTATACAAACAATTATTTTGCGCAAATATATTTGTAATTTACATGATATTACATTTTATGAAAAATTTAAGTTGAAGATTTAAGTTGAATTTTTTTTTTTTTTTTAATTTCCAAAATAACAATAAAAATTTCAACATTAAAAAAAAATACCCTTAGAAAATACACACCGGAGAGATAGGTGCATACCAGAAGTTTGGTACGATTTCACAAAAGTTTGAGGGAATAGTTCAGTGACAAGACAACACAAGACAAGAAAGACACTGCACAGATATATATATATATTGTCGCGCAACTCCGGTTAACAACAGAGTCGCGGATGGCCAAAACGGTCTTATTCGGAGGCATCTACCCAAACACGGATTCGGCTATGGCCGCGCGGGAGGAAGAAGGAAAATGGAGGCTGCAGCGAAAGCACTTAACTGCAGCGTGCCGGCATAGCACCAGTCCTGCAAAGGGATTAACTCAAGCGGGCACACGTTTCACAGGGGATGCAAAATAATACAAGGGTTTATTCAAATAAAAGCAGGGACAGGAAAATACGCTCCAATAATAAAAATAAGGTAGCTGAATTGGGATCCCACACACCCACAGATTTCAGAAACGAGACGAGGGGATACGAATGAATAAAAAGAACACGTTATGTTGAATCGTGAAATGTGGTGTGAGCTTATCTGTCTGTCGTCGTGTATTGTTTGCCATCCACCACGGCTCCGTTCGGCCCCGATGTACCCACGAGGCATCGCTCCACGCTCCGATAGTTTGCACAAGAGGTAGGCCTCGCTCCAAGCTCCGATCCTCTCGCCGCCCACGAGGTCCGTGCACCAAGCTCCAAAGCACCCAACGCAGGCCAGCGGCTCCAAACGAGGTCGATCTTCGAACCACAGTCCTTGTCTCTGCGAATTCAACTCTCTGGATCAAAACCAACTGTCAAGTTTGTTTTGGTGTCAAGTTGGTTTCAAGACTTGGTGTCAAGTGTCAAGTTGGTCAACTGTCAAGTTGGTTTTTTGACCAACTGTCAAAACCAACTGTCAAGGCAAGTTGGACTTGTACAGAGTAGAAGTCCAACTCTGTACACTCAAACGAACTGCCCTCTCAACTCGGGATCCAACTCACAACTCTCAACTCGATTCGTCTACTCAGGCCGTGAACTCCAAACCAACTCGTCTGCCAGTCCTCCTGCACAACTGCGCAACTCAACTCGACTCGGCTACTCAGGCCGTGAACTGCGAACCAACTGCCAGTCCTACTCCAACTCGACTGACTAAAATGGCGTCTGGCGCTCGTTAATATCTGCTGGCCCGTGACGTCAGCATTGGCGCGCTGCCAACCAATCAGAGCCTCGTAACTTCCCGCCCTCTGTCGACCCGCTTCGCGCCTCCCGCGTCCATTCACGCCAAACGAGCACAGCCCTCCTGGGCGTGGTACTCAACGTGGATAGGCCTGTCGGAGGTGCAAACAGTGGTGGCCATTATCGGCGGTGTCCTGGCCTGGTCTCTTCCCAAGTCATGTCAGGGGAGGGCGTTACTTAGTCTTGTACTAAAGGTCCTAACTAATGTCTAAGTGGTGTGCAGTGCCAAAAGGGACAAAGGTTTGGCTAACTAGGTGAGACATACAAGGACGCTACTCATTAATCCCCACACTACCTATCACTCGAACCTCCTGGTAGATTCACAATTATACATCTTAACCGACAAACGCCTACACATGAACTTATTACAGGGTAGTTTTCCTTACCGCGACACCTCGAAGCATGTTACCTATTCAGCTCTACCTGCTCTACATATTGCTCTACCACCAGACATAACAATATACATATATATTGTTACGGAATCCAACGTCGGCCTTCCCCACTTACCAAGGGGGGATTAATCCCCTCGCTTATGACTGACCGACGTGGTCCCGGGGGTATGACGCCACGCCCGGTCGGCGCTGGGTAGGGTAGTAGGCCCAAACGTCCTATGACCTAATTACCAGCGCTTCCCGGCACGCGAGGAAATACTCCCCCGCTCACGGCCGCAGCGTAATGGTTTGGATGTTTGCGCCGAGTGAAGCGAACTGCGGCGTGAGCCGTTTACCAAGACTAGACCCGATTCTTTACGTTGGCCAAATCGTGCCACAGGTTGTCAATGGGGAAAAGACAAAGACGACGGATGTGAAGAAGAAGAAGACAAAGGCAAAAGGTTGGGAATGCGAATACTATTTATTACTACTATTTACACAATTAAAGACACCAAGGAAGAAGGAAGGATAATAAAATAAAAAACAGAAAGAAGCAAGGAGACACAGTGCAACGCTAGCTTACCTATGGCAGTCTTACTTATACCCAGGGACAAGACACACAAAGACAGACTACGAGCACACTTACACAGGGGATGATGACAGGAATGGCAGGAGGTGGATGGCTGGAGGGAGAGGAAGGCACGGAGCTGGCTGGAGCTTGATCCCGCACGGGAGGTCGGGCTGGACCTCGACGGCCACCGATGCCACCGATCCTGGTTCCCGCTGGGTAACGGGTCGGAGCTGCCTGGTGGAGCCAACGCTACCTGGTGGAGTCAAAGCTGCTCGTGGGGGGGGTCTGGCGTGACGGGTTCTCTCTCTCTGTCTCACAACTCGCAGGACTCTCTCACTCTCTTGGCTCTCTCCCTCTCTTGAACTCGCTCTCTGGACTCCTCCCTCTTGAACTTAATAGTTTGCTGTCTCTTCGCCGTATATCTCCCGTCTCTCTCACAAAGGCTTCTGCGCGTGCTTATATCTCGCCTCGGGCGATCAAGCCGCCGGCCTCCAGGACACGCCCATCGGTGAGGTCGCCTCGGCCCTGATTGGCCGCGAGGGCCCACCGATCCCGCCCCCGGAGGAGGCGTTGGCAAGGCCACGCCTTGTTCCTGGCGCTGGGCTGACTCCTCCCACCTTCGGCTCCGAGATGACCTCGTGCTCAATGGAGTTTGGGGTGAAAACAAACACAACCCCACACCAGCGGCAGAATGCAGCAAACCACCCAATGCAGTTGGCAATTGACGAAAGGGGGGGATGTGCAGGGAATCTACCTTATTCCACTTTGGTGCAATGGAGTGTTAATTAATGGAAGACACAGCCTTAATCTAATACACATAATAAGGAGATAACTACTAAACAAGGATATATGATTGGCTACGTGTGGTATATGAAATAACTACGGGAACGACCTTTTGACCTTGATACACAACAACTGGAGGAAGGAGGGTGATATTTACAACAATTTCATTACACTTACAACGATAATAAAAACTACAACACCATTCTCAAATCCACAACAATATATATATATATATATAGATATAGATATACATACATACATATATACATAGACATACATACATGTATGTATATGTATATATATATATATATATATATATATATATATATATATATATATATATATATATATATGTATGTATGCATGTATGTATGTATGTATATGTATGTATATATATATATATATATATATATATATATATATATATATATATATATATATATATATATATATATATTGTTACGTGGTCCCCTCGGTGAATACCTGGTCTCGGTGACCCCCGGACCGTGAGAGGAACTCCGCCAGCAAGCTGTATTATATATGCGCTTTCGCCACGCAATCCATATGAATTTCACCCAGGAGACAACTGATGTTCAAGGATATGTTTCCAATGGTAATGATACCATACAATTTCAATGACACAACCACGGAATTTTCCCCGAGCAATCAACAATACACAACCATCAACAATTCCCAATTCACAAGCACTTCCCTATGAGTAAGATGGCCATCTTATATATGTGTGTCCCGGTGAGTACTCACAACCCCCTTTCGGTCTCTGCTCCTCACAATGTCTCTGGGCCCCTCCTGACCAAGATACTGGTCGGCGTCGCCGCACTCGGGCGGTTGAACGAACCCCGGGTGGACGTTTCTCCACCGGGCAGGTATCGTACCAGGCACCGTGGCTGCAGCCCCTCGTGGCCACGCGAAGCGGGTACGGTAGAGCAAGCCAAACCCCACGCCGCTTGCAAGGCGCGTTAGGCCCCAACGTGCGACCCGCACGCGTCTGTTTAGACGGTGCCGCGAACGATGCCAGACGCGGGGTCGATGCACGGCCCCACGTCAACTTGACGTCTCCACCGGGCAGGTACACGTCCCGGTAATTCCTCTCGCCAGACAGGCTTCGGAACGCCGCTTTTCCACGCAGCGCAAGGTCGATCCCACCTTTTGTCGGAGCGGGGCGAGGAAGAATACTACTCATCCCTTTTCTTCCTCGTGTCTTTTTTTTCTTCCGTTTCCGGTCACTTCTGTTTCCGGCCACCTTTTCAGAAGGGCTCCTGACCCTCCAACCACAACAACTACACAACAACTTAATATACTAGACACGGATAAGCAAAGACCTGAATGGTAATTCACATACATTCACATAAATATGTAACACTCCCCCCCTTCAAGAAAGAAAGTTTGAACCCAGCGAAAACTTTCTTTGCCGGCCAATTTGGAGAAACAAACCAGATAACTCAACCCCCCCACATTATCAGTTCCCCCCGGGCACAGTTATCACTTAAAAATAAAGCAACCAAAATTTCACCACAACCCCTCCAGATTACTCACTCTGGACTAAGCACCAGCAACGACCTTGTCCCTGCCAAATCAAACTCCATCTCATGACCCTCTGACTTGGACCGTCAGTTTCTTGTGAATGAAGGTTAAGGGGTTGATCAAAGATCCAAAGTTAAGCCACTCGATAGCACTTTTTCCGGGAGGCCAAGCCGAGTATTCACTACATGGATGCCTTTAGGAACGTGGAGTTCACGGTTAGTCCGTGCAGGAAAGTTCTCTACATGGGCGCCTTGAGGAACGTGGAGTTCACGGTTAGTCCGTGCATGAAAGTTCACTACATGGACGCCTTTAGGAACGGCGTTCACGGTTAATCCGTGTAGGAATCTTGGCTCGGCGGCTCCACCGCATTCAGTGCTTCAACTTCTCAGAACTTCCCTAATACTTAGGGTGGGACCACTTGTCCCTGTAGTCCCAGGAATAGCGGTCTCCTTCTCGGCCCCTACTTTGCCAATCCTTCCTTCGGGAGCGGCCGTAACTCAGGGAGCCTCCATAATAATATTGATTGCGGCCACCACCAAAACTACCGCCCAGTTGTCCTCTCCTGTAGACCTCTCGACGTCTACGAAATGCCTTCCCTACTGTTATGGTCCGACCCTCCAAATCCTTGCCATTCCAATTCTTCTCTGCCTCTCTGGCGTCTTTTGTGCTGGCAAACGTGACAAAGCCGAACCCTCTTGACTGTTGCGTTTCCCAGTCTCTTACCAACCGCACTTCCACCAGCGGCCCATATCTGTTGAAGACAGAGGTCAGAACTTCTTCCTCTGTTTTGAAGTTCAGTCCCCCTACAAATAACTTGGCACTTTTGTCGCCATCCCGAGCTGGTGTGGCGTTATTTTCCCTGCTGGGCTCTTTACCAACCCTCAGGTTACCATAAACTTGCCCCCCGGCCAAATCATTCCCGATAACCACAGATACACCCTCTACAGGAAGCGTGGCTTGTAAACCGACGGTGACCGGTCCTGACACCAAATCGGACTCCAAATGGATGACATGAAGGGGAGCACTAACACCGCCCCCGATCCCCTGTAAACGAACACTATCCCCCGTTGCCGTCTCCTCGGGCCATGGCAAAATGCCTTCAAGCATTAAAGATTGATGTGCCCCTGTGTCCCTCAATATCCTAACCGGTTTCCGGTTAGTCGAGGCTCCATCCCGTGACACAAACCCCTCTGAAATAAATGGTTGGTAACCCTTTTGATGGCGATTTCTCACAATGGCCATTGCGTTTGGAGTCGTAGTAGTCGGACTCCGCTCTGGGTCTTTTTCATGCGGTAACAACTGGACATCAAGTGTCCAGGTTTCTTGCAAAACGCGCAAGTAGGCCCGGAGGAAAAACTCGTGGTCTGCCTCGGGCCCCCCGAACTATAAGTTTGTCTTGGGCCCGCATCCCTCTGATTTCGAACAGGTGGGGTATCATAGTTGTCCCCATAATCATCTCGAGGCCGCCGCCATGTATGGTCGTTCTCCGCACCTGCTGTTCCCCACCTCCCCTGCGGAGATCTAGGCGAGGAGTTAGGTTCGTGGACCCCTATTCGGTGGGTTAAGGCATAATCATCTGCCATGGTGGCTGCGTCCCACAACTTTGGTACTTTCTTTTCCTGCAGGTACACTTTGATGTCCTCGTGGACACACTGCTGGAATTCCTCCACCAGGATCAAGTCCCGCAATGTCTCTAAGTCTTTCCCGACTCCTTTTGACTCACACCACCGATCAAACATGTTTTCTTTCACTCTGGCAAACTCCACATGGGTCTCACTCTCCCTCTTCCTGGCATTCCTGAATTTTTGTCTGTAAGCTTCCGGAACCAACTCATAGGCTTTGAGGATGTGCTTCTTCAGTACCTCATAATCTGCACATTGGTCCATTGGTAGCGCCGAATAAATCTCTTGAGCTTTCCCCACCAGCACACTTTGCACGAGTATGGTCCAGGCCTCCTCCGGCCAGTTTAATTGTCGAGCCACTTTCTCAAAGTGTGAAAAAAATTTCGCGACTTCCTTTTCACTGAACGGTGGAACCAGCCTCACATGTCTGCCCACCTCCCAGGTTTTCTGGTTAGGTGTCGACCCCGTCAGCAAAGGTGGTGCCTCTCCCCGTTCTCTCATTAACTCCAGCTCCTTGAATTTGATTTCTTGCTGAAGCTCCATGTCACGTTCCTTTAATTCCCTTTCCGCTTTTCTCTCCTCTGCTTCGAGTTCCCTTGCAGCTCTCCTCTCCTCTGCTTCTGCTTTCCTTTCCTCTGTTTTCATCCTTTCCTGGAGTTCTCGTTCCACTCTCCTTTCCTCTGCTCTTTCCTTTTCTGCTTTCCTTTCTTCTTCTGCTCTTTCCTTTTCTGCTTTCCTTTCTTCTTCTGCTAACCTTTCCTGGAGTTCTCGTTCCACTCTCCTTTCCTCTGCTTGTTTCTCTTCTCTCCTCTCTTCTGCTTTCCTTTCTTCTTCTGCTCTTTCCTTTTCTGCTTTCCTTTCTTCTTCTGCTCTTTCTTTTTCTGCTTTCCTTTCTTCTTCTTTAATCCGTTCCTGGCTCCGTAATTGCAACTCCAGTTTCCGGAGCTCAACATCTTCTGGTTCTTCGGGTAGCCACTCCCAGGCTAACTCGTCCCATGTTCCTAATCCCACCATAGATTGTATCACCGTGGCCTGCAACTCTGCCTTCCTCAAATTAGTTCGGACCTCCAAGTTAAAATGTTTGGCCAATTTCAAGAGGTCCGACTTTAGCAACGCTCGGAACTGTGCCTCACTCGGGGTTACCCCAAAGTTCTGTGCCACAAACGCCATGGTGCCTATCGTTAACACCTGTTAACCTTCACCCAAGACTTTACCCCAATTTCTCAAAAATTTTTTACCAATTAATAATTAATTAATAAAATTTAATTAATAAAAAAATAATTATTTTATTATTTTATACAATTTTAAATCCCGGACGTAGACCCAATTGCGAAACCGCAAATCGTAATTTGGACGAGCCCCCAATTCTGTTACGTGGTCCCCTCGGTGAATACCTGGTCTCGGTGACCCCCGGACCGTGAGAGGAACTCCGCCAGCAAGCTGTATTATATATGCGCTTTCGCCACGCAATCCATATGAATTTCACCCAGGAGACAACTGATGTTCAAGGATATATTTCCAATGGTAATGATACCATACAATTTCAATGACACAACCACGGAGATTTTCCCCGAACAATCAACAATACACAACCATCAACAATTCCCAATTCACAAGCACTTCCCTATGAGTAAGATGGCCATCTTATATATGTGTGTCCCGGTGAGTACTCACAACCCCCTTTCGGTCTCTGCTCCTCACAATGTCTCTGGGCCCCTCCTGACCAGATACTGGTCGGCGTCGCCGCACTCGGGCGGTTGAACGAACCCCGGGTGGACGTTTCTCCACCGGGCAGGTATCGTACCAGGCACCGTGGCTGCAGCCCCTCGTGGCCACGCGAAGCGGGTACGGTAGAGCAAGCCAAACCCCACGCCGCTTGCAAGGCGCGTTAGGCCCCAACGTGCGACCCGCACGCGTCTGTTTAGACGGTGCCGCGAACGATGCCAGACGCGGGGTCGATGCACGGCCCCACGTCAACTTGACGTCTCCACCGGGCAGGTACACGTCCCGGTAATTCCTCTCGCCAGACAGGCTTCGGAACGCCGCTTTTCCACGCAGCGCAAGGTCGATCCCACCTTTTGTCGGAGCGGGGCGAGGAAGAATACTACTCGTCCCTTTTCTTCCTCGTGTCTTTTTTTTCTTCCGTTTCCGGTCACTTCCGTTTCCGGCCACCTTTTCAGAAGGGCTCCTGACCCTCCAACCACAACAACTACACAACAACTTAATATACTACACACGGATAAGCAAAGACCTGAATGGTAATTCACATACATTCACATAAATATGTAACAATATATATATATATATATGTATATATATATATATATATATATATATATATATATATATATATATATATATGTATATATATATATATTGTTTCGGATCTTCGTAGCCCGTTACTGTTACAAAAGGGAGATTAAACCCCTTTTTCTCCTTGGGTCTTCGAAACCGCGAGACTGCGTCGCCACTTCCGGGCAAACGTGGAAAAGGGTTTTGGGACAAATTCACACGTACCTTTGGTACCCACAGCGCAGCGGAAGCGGGGATCGAGCCTTGCACAAACCACGCTTAATTGAGTACGCCCGAGCGGAATGCATATCACGTGACTCATGCTATTACTTTTCTATTAGAACCCGATTAGAGCGATTCTTATTCATACCATGCGGTCAATGATGGAAAAGACAGGACGGTCGAATCAGAAGAAAGAACAGGGTTTATTTACGCTATTTGCAAGGATTGGTAGAAGGAAAGGGACACAGGGCAGAACGTAGTTAATCTTATACTTAAACCCTTATAATCTTATACTTATACTCTTGTGTCCCAAACCCATCTCTCTCTGTTCCCACCTTTCCCAGTCGAACCCAACTGCTCCTGGACTCTGTATCCTTCTCTCCTGACAAGGTGGAGAAGTTTTTATCAAACCTCGACGCTGATTC